>NW_009219845.1:205207-208377 GCF_000690835.1 Fulmarus glacialis
TCAGTAAAATGTCGTAAAATGTTGCAAGTAAATAGTATAATCCTACAATGCTCTATATTTGGTATGCTGCTCCAAAACAACCTGACTCCCTTAGTGCAGCCTGCAGATCGATCCTGCTCAATGCAAGCCTTCTTTACAAGTAAAAAGATCTTTTATATGCATCTGCCAGTGGATTCTATGTTAAAATCACAAACTTACTATGTCTCATTCGCTTTTTTCCCCTTCACAGAAAGATTCTCTCTTTCTACAAACCTATGTTCCTCTTTCATGGACATTACCAATACTGGAGTAGTCTGGAGAAATTTCACCTGTGAGGAGGGCCCCACTGCGAGGGGCAGCAGTAAGATATGCCTGCAAACAGGCAGAAATAAAAAACTGAAAATACGCCATTAGTTCTATATTCATGAGTTATGCCCCAAGAGTCGATGATTCTTTTATGAGTGCTGCAGGGACTACGTCAGCCAAAACTGACTGTTGGTGCTACAGTAAGCCTGAGCAGTAAGATCCTGAACAAGCAACACGAGGCCCTGGGACTGATCCATCAGAGAAAGGGTATATTGACACCTACTGGCACCAATAGAGCCCAGAGCCAACTTCTGGCGAGCTTCACTGATGCATTCCCACTCTCAAAGAAGTCCTAAAAACTGTGTGGACAGAGAACAGCATGACTATGACCAGCAGCTGAACCAAAAAGGAAGGAACATCTCAGGTGGCAGATCAATTTGGAGGGGAAAAAGGTCTTTAAATACAAATATTTATATATAAAAAAAAGAGGTGTATCATGAAGGGGCACATTTAAATTCTTTTAATATAAAAACTGCCCTCTACTTGTGTTGTTCTAAAATTAAGGTCTGTGTTCGGCTCCTATCTTATGTTCAGGCCCACATAACAGTGCCCTTCCTTGGAAGAAGTACGTATCCAAGACAAAAAGGCAGGGTGTACAACTTGCTCCAAGGTCACACAGCAACAATCATTTTGGCCATGATAGCAAATTGAACAAAGGCTACTTTGTGGCCCAGAACAGAGAAACAGTTACCAATGATCTGAAAGAAAGCCTTTCTTTCACTGTGTTAAGACTAACCAAGATAAATCTCTACCTGTGGTGTCTCCTCTAAAATACTTTTATTTTAATATAAGAAGATTATTTTAACATAAAAAGTACATTTATCTATCTATTTATATGCTATCTATCACAATCCCTTCAACTAATCAGAGAGTTCGAACCTCAGAAACAATTCAAGGTTGCTCAAGTGCCCTCTATCATGAATTCCACTCATTGCAATTCCAGTTGACATTTCCAGCAAACAGCCCCCATTCTGCAGCTTGAAACCCAGAAGATGGTTCTCAGAAGCCGCAAAGCCCTCCACTGACACTTGCAGGTCTCCACATGCCTGCAGGAGCTCATCCACACACATCCAACTGCAGGGACAGAGTCAAAGCTTGCAACTGCTTTAAGCACACAGTGCTTAGTGATTTCTCCATTAATTTACTTCTGTGTTACCAAAAACGTTTTTGGGAGACTCCTCCAGTCTCTCAGCATATCAATATCCAATGATAGTACACTGAAGTAATAACAGTTTGCTTTTTCAAAACATTCCCGGTGGCTCTGCATTCTTCACTCTTTTCATCTCACTCTTGTCAGAACTGCATCTATCACCCAACAAAGTTTTTAGAAATGCTTTTTTGCTGCTTCTTGTCTGAAGGTGCTCTGCTTCCTCCCACAGGATGTTATGTCTATCTTATGCTTACTGGTAGAAGGCCAACAGGTACATTACTACATGGCCACACTGAACTATTGTGAATTTATTTCAAAGGATAAGTTCATGCTATTTAAAAAGCAACAAGCAAAACCATACCTGACTGAAAACGTAAGCCAGTCTCCCATTAATCCGTCCGCGGCCAGTCACCACACTGTCTCCGGGATACTGCATTGAAAAACAAATAAATTCATTACAAATAATAATTAAAAAAAATCAAAGCAGCAATGACGTCCACTAAAAAACCCACAAACTTATACTGAGTACTCAGTTAAAGCAAAGACTGATTCTCCAAGAGGACTGGTCTTTCATATTTGCAGTGGGGGCTCCACAAAGATTTCCCCCAGCCCTGGAAATGAAAACTAGAGGTAATATCACATATTAGTTGTGTATTAGTGTAAAGATTAGTGAATTTTGCAGTTTCCCTTCAAATTTCAGCACATTTGGAGTTAAGGCAAATCATGTCCTTAGAGACAGGATGCACCTTTTATTAGGACCACCTGATGTTTTTGAAAGAATGGACGCAGCGCACAAACCTTTCCTGAGGTGTTGATACAGGGAAAAAAACAACCCTGGAAAGGTCAGAAAAAAAAAATTACAGTCACCTCAAATACTTCAACCTGACCTATTCCATTTTTCCCCCTGTAAATAAGGGAAGAAGAAAGAGCTGGAAGAGGAAATGTAGCCTGTGAATCTTAAAATCTGCTTATCTATGTTGTCTCACTTTTTAGTAAAAGAAATATATAGAAGTCTCTTTCAAGACAACAGTAGACAAGGAACTTTACTGGGCTGTCATAAAGGAATTCCAGGCATTTAAATGCCTTTTGCTGTTTGGTATTACAAAAAAAAAAAAAAAAAAAAAAAAAAAGAGTATATCGTGCAGGGCCCACTCTAAGGGCCATTTATGCTCCAGGTGATCTGTTCTCAGGAAGGTCATACTGGTCTCGGGACTTTTCTCAGGCTGCACAGACAGCACTGCTATCAACCCATGGTTCTTGGCATACAGAACAGCAGGAAACACACCTGTAGTTCCAGTCACTGACTCACGCAGGTGATTCCTAAAAGCCCAAGCAGCCTGCAGAGTGGCCTGGATATGGGTACAAGTCTTACCCTACCTTCAGAAAGTTCCAGGAACTCAGAGAAATTCAATGCTAAACTAATATTCCAGCTCACTGGCCACAGTTAGGTCATCTGTTGTGAAACTGTGCTCTGTAAACACAATCTGCAGCTCACTGAAAGGTGAATTCTGAAGGACAAGCAAAAAATTAACCCTCTTATCACTCTCAAGACTGCTGCTCCTTATATCTTCAGAAACAGCAATTTGTTATCAGCACTGTGGGATGCAGCGTTGAGTAGCATGATGAGAGGCAACACAGCAGGTATTTGGATCGATGGGCCGAGGCCAACTGGATG
>NW_009219846.1:0-62665 GCF_000690835.1 Fulmarus glacialis
GCGCCCGGCTCGCCTCACCTCGCCTCGGGGCCCGGGCAGGGCGTGCTCCTGCTTCTCCTCGGCCTGTGGGGCCCTTCTGGGCTCCAGGGATAAAGTACGGCGCCGGAGAGAAAAGCCTGCCACAAACAAGGGAGCGGCCTGGCTCCTGGAGGTTGTTCACGCCTGCCTGCGGGAGCGGTGAAACTCCTGTCAGGGCTGGGGCTGGTGGGGCCGACCGCATCCCTCCTGGCGTGGGCAGCCCCAGGGTGCGTGGCCTGCTGCTGCTTCTCGTAGTGGTGGCTGTGCCTTTGCCTCTTAGTGACGGGACGTCTCGTGTCGCTTTGTAGTTTGACGGATGATCTCTCCCATGAGAAACTGCAGTCTGTCTAATTGCTGTATCTTAACAATGATTCTGAATTGAAAAGCTACTAAAAGATTACTATGCATTAAATAAAAATAAATGATCAGGAACTTGAAGTTACCCTTGCCTTGGTAATAACATGCTATGAAACACACAGTGCATCTCAGTGGGTCAGGATTTTTAAAGCAGCTTTGCTCTGTGGTGCTTAAGTTGAAAAGCCTACTTTAGGTTTAGTAATGGCTATGAATTATTTAACAGATGTTACGGTGGGAGGCCCTTATCAGGAGATGGTTTTAGTAACAACTTAATTATTACCATAAATAATTTACAGATTAATTCCTTTTCCGCTGTGGAAGCATATATGTAGTTCTGTGAAGGCAGTAGAAGCACACTCTTGCTTCTGAAATTAGCAGTTTGAAGGTTTGGGGCCAGATGATGAGCGATATCTGCAGGAGATAATATAACTTAATATATGTTTATGTTACAAAAATGCTCAGAAATGGACTCTCTTAGATACAGAGGCAGTTTAGTAGTAGCTGCTGACTGATCTGAAATTATTTTTTAGAGCATTTCACCTCTCATCTGAATAGAGTTGTGTATTATATTTGCTTCTCACCTCAAAGTCTGCTATTGTCTCTGTTTTCAAACAAAAGTAATCCAAAATTAAGGACCTGAAAATTCAGGCGCTGACTAGTAACAGTCTCAGTTTTCCTATCTCTAAAGTGATTAAAAACTACCCTAGCTTTTGAACAGGAATGCAGTGCTAAACAACTTGATGATCATACACCACTGATTCATAGGATTACTGACACAGGAAAACTGTCTATGTATTGAGGACGAATATCCCATAATTCTTCCTGGTGAAAATTCTAAATGTAATCAATGAAGAACTAGTGACTGTCATTTTATCCAGATGCGATACTGTCATTCATACTGTTGTTCTTACAATGTTAACATGAGTGAAAAGTTGAACTCTTGTATTTATGAAAAACACAAAGAAGAATAAAGGAAAAGTTTCCTAAGTTCTTAACTAGGGTACTCATCACAAGTTTAATTAATTGTTTTGAAAACTACATTAAACACGCTAGTTTCTCTCTCTTCTTCAGTAGCTTACTTGTTCTCCAAAGTTTGCACTATGTCTAGCATGTCACTGGAGAGAGCTTAGTGATTTTTAACAATATTTGGGTATGCACAGACAATTGCAAGAGACCAGTTTAGAGTTGCTATATCCCCTCAGTAGAGTTACAGTAGTTACAGTGCAGAGTAAAATTGTCTTCATTGGTGTTTGGAGTGTATTCTTTCCATGACAACAAACCCATTTTACGGAGCACTGCACTGAACTATGAGTAGGGGTCTAGTTGCTCCATCTTAGCTGAGAAGGCCCTTTTAATTGCTCGGTCATGATTATTTCCAGTTGTTGAGTTGCACTCTTGTCTGCCAGCACTTGAGTTCTGGTAAATTTAACTGTGGTGTTTTACCAGCTTACTGACTCTAGCAATCCACCTTGCATTTTTGACTGAAACTACTGATTCCCCATTTCCCTTTTATGGAGATGAGTGAACATATGCCAGATTGTAAACTGTCACAGTTTGTGATCCGTCATAGTAGTTTAAGTTGGATTTATGCTAGCAGGTTGGACTGTAAACAGGAATATTTCTGGCACAGGAATGTTTTTACTAGAGCAATCACTTGCAGCACAGTGATGAGGAGGACATCTGGGGATAACAAATCTTAAAACCAGTATGACTGATCATGAAAAGTTCTTTAAACCCCAAGTGACAGTCAGTGTCTTTCATAAAACAATTTCAAAGGGCTGAAATTACTTACTATCCTGTAAATTGCTACAGAATAGGCTGTGGGCTTGTAAATATACAAAGACTTTGAAGTTACCAAATCACAGAATTTATAAACCTGCTTGTCACAGTTCTTATGGGTAGAAGCATGTGAAACACTGACAAAACTAATTCTATTGTACTAGAGACATGTTTGGATGCAGGAGGGGTTTATTCTTTACTTATATTTAAAAACAGTGTCTATGAGTTTAAAATATCACTGACCTCTGAATTATTCTAAGCCAGAAGCTCTACTGTTTTTGTACATTAAACCACCTGGACAGGAGTCACACGATATGATATGAAGGCACACATCAACTGATTCTTTTTGAAAAAGGAGGTTTATTAGGAAGTTGCAGTAGGACTCCTATTTTCTTTCATTACGATCACTTATATCTACACCTTTTTTATCCTGTCAGTGGATAGCAGGTGTTACTCTAGCAACTTTGGGAAGAAATATGTGCTTCAGATGATCACATATGCACAGTGGCTTAGTTCTTAAAGTAAAGTTTTATTCTTACTAAGTTCTAAATACATTCTTGGTTTTTGTAACATGTTCAAAACCAGTATTTCCTAAAACATTACTTTTTCCTACATCCTGTGTAGTCTAAGTACTAAACAGGAATAACCATTTGTGTGAAAACTATCTAAAATACATTATATATCTAGTCAGACCATCTCCTTTGCTATGTAATTTGGAATCTAACACTGGATTTAACAAGGCTGTTCTTTGACTAAAGAAGGAAGGCTCCGGCTTATAGTTCTTTACATATAAAATTGTGATAATGCTGGGGTTTAAAACTAACGTAGAACAACTTAGTATCCACTGCTTTGCCTTCAGAGTGATGGAGGCATTCTTGTGTTTAGTTCTCATTTGGGAAACAAGTGCATATGCATTCTGTGTTCTTGTCCATAATATTTAGTGCCATTAGAAGTTCGATCTCTTTAGACCATATGTTAAAGGTCACTTTGGTCATCTGCCTGAGGTCTTTTTTTTTCCTTTTTTTTTTTTTTTTTAAATGGAAGGAATGAGATGTAGACATACAAGTGTGCATATGACTTGGGAATTCTGTGTCTCAAACAGAGTACCTGTAGGTCCTCTTGATTTTAAACAAGAGTTTTACCTGTATTTAGAATTTGGGGGATCACTTACGGGTTATTTGGTTGCAGAGCAACCTACTTGGCTTTGGGAAATGAAAGTCCTCTTGAGAAGCTGATCTTGAGCTTAACAAAGATCTTGATCTATGATCTTTAGCATAACAAAAATGGCAAAGGTGGGTGTGAAAGTGTGTAGTTCACCAGTGATTATTAACGATCAGCTTTGTATTAGAAAGTGAAAGTTTATTTTTAGCTTATAGAAGATACATAGTTCCTTTAAATAAAACTTCAGATTCACTATGTGTGTTTGTCTTTATTGCTTTGCAAGTTAAATATTGCAATTCCTTGGCAAAGAGAATAGACTTATGGCAATTGTTATTTTGATCTGAATGCATATAGAGGGAAATAGTGTGATTTGGAAATGGGTTTGATAGTGGTGCTGTGTAGTCTAGAGTTTGTTCAGCCTCGAGATTTTTTTAAAGATTTTTTTTTTTTAAAACACTTATTTTTAATATAAAGCCTCCTTTGGATTAGCAGCAAGTAAAAATTTCAAGAATGTGGCATGGTGCAGTATCTATGCCTTGGTCATACAGGCATAGATAGCCTTGCAAATCTCAGAATAAAATACATGAATTTACAGGAGACTGCCATCCTGGGTGCATATTTCTTCCTGCTGGTGGTTCTATCATCTGTTAAAAGAAAAGATTTGAGCGATTAACATGAACGGTATGTTTTTGTATGATAGTTAATTGAATTGAGAATTGACTGAAGTTAAAGATCAAATTAATACAATGAAAGTGTGATGAGGTAGTAAGAAACTTTTAATTTTTGAATATACTCTACAAATACTAGCTTACCTTGAAAATGACAGCTGCTTGAATTATAATTAATGTCAAACCTCCAATGTCCTCATACAAAAATGGGATCTGTATGAGTGAGCATAATTGTTGTCCTGTAGAAGTCTTGTATACTTCTGGGATGTTAATACAACATAACAATGTAATTTTTTGTTGTGTTTGTTTTGCCCTCTTGAAGCTTAACCTTGGAGACGATATCGTGAAAGTTGTAATCGATTGGAGCAAGCTTCAAAGCACATCAGCACTTCAGCCAACATTGCTTTTTAGTGCACTTCAGCAGCATATTTTATGCTTGCAGGTAAATATTTCATTGGACACATTCAACTTGACAAAAGTGATCAACGACTGAATGTAGTTATATTATCTAAACTGTAAAATTTCAGTCATTTTGATCTCATATTGCTATGTCCAACAAAAAAGAATGCAAAAGTATGCTTGGGATACCACTATGCTTCATAGGTACTCACACTTACGGATTTTTCAGATTGGTGGTGGGAGTAGCCACTGTAGGTGAGCAGGCTGAATAAATGCAGCCTCATTGATTTCTAGACTTGCATTGTAAATGTGATACATTTCCATCTATGGTGGGTTATAATTAAGCAATAAGACACGGCAGGTGTGTGTCATGCTATGATAATGATTCCATGCGTTGGGTGAGTTTTGAGGCACATGGAGTGCTTTCAGTGGTTCAAGAAGTGGCATTATCCCAGCATGACACATCCTGGAGTGTCTTACTGCAATTAAATGTATTTTCAGCGTAGGTTTGGGGGTTTTTTTAAAGAGTAATTTCTTTGACATTAATGTCTCATCTTGCCAAGTAGCCAGTCACCATTACTGTCATTTCTTTTAACTATTTGAAACTTTCCAACCGTGCCAAAAGTACGTGTAATTTAGTTGCATGGCAAAGAGGGTGAGCAGTTTGTCAGCTGGTAACTGAACAGTATTTTGACCTTGATAGTTCACCTGTAAAAGGTGAGGATTTGAATACCAGTTTTTTGCTTCAGCTAGTCAATTAATTATTTCAAATGTGTCGTACTGAGAGGGTGAAAAAGGAAGTTCCTGTATTTGCTTGTCTGTAGGTAAAAGAAAGACCCTTTATGTTTTCCAGACATCCACCAAATCTTTGGTGTGATAAACAAAAAGAGAAAATATGCAAGATAAAAGCAAGTAAAAATTATATCCAACTGTAAGAACGCTGCGAGTAGGAATTTGATTCCTTTTCAGGAAATGTGACTGGTAAAAATCATGTTGTCTTTAAAAAAAAAAAAAAATTCTAGAGGGAAAATAGGCAGTGAAATTCAGACTAGATGAAATTGGTAAAAATTAAAAAAGGGGGTGTGACATATATATGTACTGAGGTTTTGTTATTACATCTTGTGTAAGAGTTATTGCGGTAGAATAATAAGCATTTATTTTTGCTGCTACAAATGTCAGTGCATTCTCTCATTTAATTTCATGACCTAAGTGGATAATCAACCGTGTCAAGAAAAGCATGTGTTCAGGATAACGCCTATATATTTCATGTCTGTGTTCTCTCATTTGCTTGGGCAACTGCAGTTTCAAGTGGAGAATGTAGTGCTGTAGTGATAAAGTAAAGGCTTTACAGTGTAAAAGCGTGGGCTTTCATGTTAAGGAGGAAAAATACTAAGCCTTACTGTTCTGAGTAGGCATTTGAATGACACGTTAATTAAGTGGCATTGGTGCGAGCGATTGAAGCTTTGATTGTGCTAGTAACAGAGGAGTAGTAGGCAGATTTTTGCAGAAATTCGGGAGTTTTCCTATACAAACCTCTAAAAGGCACGGGTCAAAAAGGCTAGAATCATGGTGTGCACAGTATTTGGAACTATAGGGGTTTTTTTTTCTTTTTTTTTTTTATTACTGTGTTCCATCAGGGGCAGATGTTGTAATTCCTAAAATTATTTCAGTTGGTCTGTTTTAGAAATAGTACTTGGCTTTTTTTCTTTTTTGACTTTAACATACTGTTTTCTTTGTTCAGCCTCTTTTAGAAAAACTCCAGTCATTGATTAAAGAGGAAAATATAGGCCATGTTGAACCTGCAGGTAAAACAGAAGGCCAAACTTATGAAACAAGTTTAGATGTTTATGATGGTAACTATCAGACTGAAGAAAAGTATGCAAGTTATGACTTGGGAGATCTGAAGGATGCTCATGTTAATTTTGATCCAGAGGTGGTCCAAATAAAAGCTGGAAAAGCAGAAGTAAGTGATTTACCTAAATTTAAAAAAAAAGAAAAAGACCTTTCTAAATTTTAAATTTAAAGAATGAAATAGATATATGCCATCATGTTTATTACCTGCAGATTGACAGGCGGATATCAGCCTTCATCGAGAGGAAACAAGCTGAGATCAATGAAAATAATGTCAGGGAATTTTGCAATGTTATTGATTGTAATCAAGGTAACTGGCTAGCCAGACTTTAATCTTCATAGCAATTTAAGTTGGGGTTTTATTTTTTTGTTTTTCAAAAGTGCTATTCTATATTTAAAACAGAACTTTATTTTAAGAGTAACTTTATTTTAAAGTTAAGAACTTGCATGTGCACTGCAGATGTTTTCAGATAGACAAAAAAAGAAAGTAGTCACTGGATGTCAATGTTTAATGCATCCCATACAGAAAGATTCTAGCTATTACTGTGTTCACTTTAAGAACTGAGATCTTAAGTCAGATGATTTTGTAGCTATTGTTCCCAGTGTTTTAGCTAGATGTTCCTTCCAAAGTTAACAGAATTGCAATTAAAAAATGTCTTGTGAATTGCATATTCAAATTGAATTTAATTTAATGCTGGTTAAATTACAAAGAAGTATTTTTTGCAATCAATTTGAATTACTAGCTACTTAGAATAACTTTTTCTTTTCAACATTACTCAGCCTATTGGTGTTTTTAATGCACCAACTGGCACAATTGGCTGTATCTATAATCAAACAATCTTAAATCCATCTGGTAGGCTGGATCTCATTAGCATGATCAGTAACTGTGTAACCAAAGGCGTCTTAAAAGTGAAGACACTTTTATATACATAAATAGTACGGAGACATTTTCTAAGTACCTGTGAACCCAGATGTGCATTGTCTCTGTGATGTACTTATGCTTTTAGAGATCAAAGCTTATTGTTCCGTAAGCTTTATAGGAAGAGAGTTTAACTCCTTGAATATTAGTTCATTAGGAATGAACTAGGAATTAGGAATTAGTTCATTAGTTTCATTAGGAATGAAAATGACATCTGAAGTCTAGTAGAATACGCTAGTTAGTAAAATACTGATTCCTAAAATTGTTAATTACGTACAGAAGAAATGATGATAAGACCTTCCTTTGTATGTTCAGGCGTAATAAAATATGTGTAAAGCTTTGGTGTATATGAATAGAGATTAAAATATAAACATTAGAATAAACTAAGATGGTAAACTAAGGTTTTTATGGTTAAACAAATTAAAGAAGTCACAGGCATCAGAATAAATTCAGGAAGGTGAGAAAAGAATGCTGATGAGTAAACTAGATCAGTCTGAAAATAGGAGGAGAACGGTTTCAAAAAAGGACATAAAGTCAGAATAACAGTGGTAAGCAGGGAAAAGACTTCTGTACAGGAAGAAAGAAATAAGTTACAGAGAAACACAGTGAAAAGTAAGACCCAAATAAATTGTAAATTGAAAGAAATTTGGTCCTGATCCAATATATAAATTATGTATAAATGTATGCACACATGTATATAAAAGTGACTTACCCAATTAAAAGCAGTAGGTCCATGCAAGTGTGTGAAACTACTAGTAAGCAAGTGTTTATAGAATGAATGAAGTATTTCTGATGTTTTTATTGTATGAAAAATTTTAATTAGATTTGTTAAAAGCCTCAAAGCTGCTGATGGTTAGAATATTTTAAATTATAAATACATAATTAGGACCTCACTTTTTATATTATTATTATTTATTTAGAAAATAGCTGTGCCAGAACAGATGCAATTTTCACACCCTATCCTGGATTTAAAAGCCATATAAAGGGTAAGCAACTATTTTAATACCCATTTATTAAGAGTGTCCGGATAGAACAGCATTGATGAATTTTTGACTTAAAAACTTTTTATAGAATGCTCAAAAAATGCAAATTTAACATGTTGATTTTTGACTCTAGTGAATACTTTTATATCTTCACTTACTTCTCCAAGGTTTTCAATCCCATAACTGCTTCATTAAGATGATGGTTATGCACTAAAGACCAAGACAAAGTGGCCTATTTTCATTGTCTGAAAGGAAAGATGCAAAAGATAAACCAGGACAGAGAAGCTGAACAATTCTTAGCTTTTCGTCTAAGGTGAAGCCAGCAGTCCAGTTAAGGAATTGAGATTAAATAAAATTATCTTCTATTTTTCATTAGTCGGTGTAAGTATATAAAATTAGGAAATAGTTCTGGGACACAGTGAAGGTTCTGAGACATAGATTTATGGGAAGTGACAAGCTGAGGAACAAGCTTACCAATGCACTGCCTTTTGGAAAGGAGTAAATAGCGTAGAAATGATTGTCCAACCAAAGTTATGTATAAAAGATTGCTTGTCCATCTACTGCTCTCTAGGTGTACACAAGTTACTCTGTGTTTAAAACCAAACAAACAAAATCTCCAAAATGAGAATGAAAGTAACCTTTTTTCCATTTTTGAGAGTGGTAGTATTCAGTTATCCACTTGATACTGGTTCTAGAAACCAATTCATTATTCTGAATTCTAAAATTCATAATAATACTGTGAAGCACAATGATAGGTATAAGCATTAAAAGGTCTGGTGAGCTAAGAGGGAGATGGGGAAATGAGTTTGAATTTAGAATCTTTCACTAAGAACTCCTTTCAGTTGTCACTTATTTAAACTGAGTGCTAGTTTGTAACTTGGATGGTAGCATATTACAGGGAAGAAAAAAGTTTGCACTTCAAGTAACTAAAACCCGAACAGTTCATAACTGAAATGTGAATAACACTTAGAAAGTAATTGGAAGTAAAACCAGCATAAACTGAAGCAAGAATGTAAGATGTGGCCTTCATGAAGGACTTGAGTAAGATGGTGTGTGCTTCAGTATCTGGAGTTGCCAACATTGTCTTTAAGTCTGCAGTACGCTGCAGTAGTCCTATTAGGAAGGACTTGAGAAATGGCTGTGTTTTAAAGAGAAGTGACCAAAATCTTCTGATGAAGACATAGTTCAGCAAAGCAGCTGAAGAGTCATTAAAGCCGTTACCTGAATAACAAAAATTAGAAGAGAACTTCCTTGCTGAGATTTGTAGCGGTTCTTCTAGTTGTATACCTCCCCTCATCTTCATGTATTTATGATGCTTCCTGTAATATTAGGTCTGGCCTCTTCTTTGCATTCACAACAGCTCACATGTGCAACTGCTGACATAGATACCGCGTTTTCTGCTATTTATCAGCAGCTGATGACAAATTCTTGATACTGCCATTCTACGTGAATGTATGAGTAATTCTTTTACTTTGCATATGTAAAGTCCTAGGTTTTTGTTTAGTTTAGTTACTCATGCAAAAATAGGAAAATTCTTTTACTTGAACCTTTGATCTTAATGTGTGTGGGAGCCTTCACATGAGTGACTGGTGTGAAATTGATTTAACACAGGTTTTCATATTTTAATATTTTGATTGTTTTAGTTAGATGTACTTTGTGTTTCATGTGCATATATGTTAAACGTGTGTTCTCTTTACCTAGTTTCTAGGGTAGTAAATACATATGGACCTCAGACTAGATCTGAAGGAGCACATGGGTCCATTCACAAAGCCAATGTACCCATTCATGATTGTGGAAACCAAGCTGTTGAGGAGAGATTGCAGAACATTGAAGCACACTTACGGTTACAGACAGGTTTGTGTCATGTTTTAATTTTGACATCGGTGTGCCAGTTTGTACTACAGTTGTCATTGCTGTAGTGAAACTAGGCAAGTCTATAAAAATTGTGACTATAAAAACAGTGGATAGATCCACTGAAGGGTTTAGTCACCCCAAGTACTACAATCTAATGTTTAAGTTCTTATGCCCAAAATGGAGCCCAGATTTATGCCCAAATTAGAATGCTGAGTTAGTAAATCTACACTTGATGTGGTGGCAAACGAGAGAGAATGGGATTTAAAACAATCTGGAATATTTGGAGGCAGGGGTTCTCCATAGCCGGTGGAGTCCTTCTGCCTTGACCCACTGAGCAGGAAAAGCTGAGGTTAGGACTCAGTCCTGCTTTATGGACACCTGGTGGGCTGGGGATAGGATGAACCCAAAAGGCAACCTGAAATCTTTTCCTAAAGGTGGATGATTCTTGAAATACAGTTAGGTGGAGGCTTATTTCCCAGAATGTGGGAAGCTCGTTGTCAATACTTCCCTTTAGCCATGCAAACATGAGTCCATACCTTTCACTAAAATAAACGCCATAACCACCAGGCTACTGACTTTTTTTAAGTAGTTGTTTTCCTCACCCCACCTCCAGTTTTCTAGAACATAAATCAGTAAGGCACTTACAAAGGAGGAATCTGTATTTTTCCTGAAAAATGTTTTCAAAGCAGAACAGAAGCCCACATCTTCACCTAATAAAGTGAATGTTCTACACATCACACGGCAGACACACACTGACTTTTTTTTGTCTTCTGAATACTGAATAGATGCCAATCCTTTCTCTAAGAATATGGTGAACGTTGACTAGATTACTAGATTCCTGTGAATGCATACTGGATCAAAGTCCTCTGGCGGCAAGGAGAGTAGAATACTCCTAGATACTCTTGATGCAGCAGTCAGAGCTTGATGCTTAGATGTATAGCTGTCTCAAAAATAAGGTGTTTTTTGTGCATGGAAATAGAATTTGCAAGTGGCTGGCCAGCATTAAGGTTACAACATATAGTAGCTTTGGAGTTTACGCATATCAGAGATAATGATTGGGGGTAGCTAAGGAGGGGCGCTTGCTTCCAGGTTGTGCCTATAATAGGTGACGTAATTTTGTTTGAAGGAACAGGTCAGTTAAACAACAGTATAGGGGAAGAGGATGAAAGTGTGCAATTCCAGTTCAAGTCCTGTCCAAATCAGCATTCCTGGGGAAGGTCTCAAGATCATTTGCTACTTACCCCAGCAGCTGTACAAAAAGTATTCATCTGAGCAGGTAACCTGCCTCAGCTACCTGTTCACCAGTTTTTCTTTCTGATGACTGAAAGAGTTGTTGACTTAACCTGCTGTTTTTCAGAACAGCTTCTTCTAGTGCTAGTACTACTCTTTTCCCTTTACATTGAGAGACAGCAATATTAAGAAGAGTGAGAGGTTAGCCGATTTAATTAGTAGCTGCTGAGTGATGAGTAGAGAGCAGAACTGAAGGAGGGAAGCTACCCCAAAAATTGTCTGTCTGAAGTGAGGAAATAGATGAATGGCAAAAAAACCCATTAGTGCTTATTTCAATAGTTCATGGAATAAAATTAATTGTCTTACCTAACAGACCTAGAAATAAGTGGAAACAGGTGGCAAGAGAAGAAGTAAAAGCTTGCTAAGGCCTTGGTTGTCACTACTGTCAGAACCAGACTATCATTTTAATTGGGATAGCCAGTAGTTAGTTGTGATAAACAGTGATTTCAGTTTATAGAATACTATGTAGCATAAATAGGATGCTTTCTAAGGCTGATCTTTTGATCAGTTCTGTTCTTACATGGGGAAACAAGCCCAAGCTGCTGTAGTATAGCTGCAAACAGCAAATGGGTTGAGGTGGGGTTTTTTTGTTGGTGTTGTTTTTGTGATGTTTGTGGGGTTTGTTGGGTTTTTTTGTTTGGTGGGGGTTTTTGTTTGTTTGTTTGTTGGTTTTTTCCCAAAGCTCTCTTATTCCATTACACACACATATTCCCCACCTCTGCTTCTCTGATCTATGGCCAAGCAAACGCTGTTCTTTGTCAAGCGCAGCTCATACCTGTCCTCTAACCTCTGATGCTTAGTGGAGATAGGTTTCCTTCAGAACAATCTTGGATATCAATGCTGAATTCACGTGTAGTCTGCCATCCCATCTGCTCCCTCCTGATGCTGCTGTCAGTTTTGAAGTGGTAACATTTGGTGTGTGACCAATGTATTGTAAGAGTGATCATTAGTTGTTCCAGGGACCTTGTCAGACATATTTCAGTCATGTGCATAAAGTTGTCTGTTGCCTTCATTGACTGCACTGGCTTATCAACCAGGTTTTACCCTGAATGACATTAATTGCCCTTCCTTTTTGTTATCCCATCCACTCATTTTATTTCAGCTACTGGTTGATAGCTGGACTCGAAGAATTCACCTGTAAAACTTGCAAACTTTAGTATAAAAAGTTATTCAAGTGCTTTTCCTGATTTCTTTTTATTTGTACTGGTGTATTTAGGTGGTCCTGTACCAAGAGACATTTATCAGAGAATTAAGAAGCTTGAAGATAAAATCCTCGAGCTGGAAGGACTGTCTCCTGAATATTTTCAATCTGTCGTAAGAAATTCTCTCAACTTCTTTTAGCATACCTAAATGCATTCGGGACTTTCGTGCTTAAATCTTTGATGTAGAGGCAAAAACCTAAGGAGTTAGAGGACAGACGCTTTTGGTAGACAACTCTGGCTTGGTGTAATGGTTACATTTCATGTGGGCCATCTATATAAGTTCGTATTTCTACCTAATTTCTCATTTGAAAGAAAACAGTATTTGTTGGAGGGAAAAAATTGCAGCCACCCAAGCTTAACTAATTGGTAAGGAATGTATTGTAAAGGTTGGATTTCTCCCCCCTCGCCTTAAAATCTGAAGTGTTTCTAATTGACTAATTGATGAGAAAATTGACTAAAGTTTTGATCTCAGTACAAATCATTAATGGCTTAAATCAGCTGAAATCCTTTGGGCTTCTGTACATGATCTCATTACTAAAGATCAGCTATGTGAAATAACCGTTCCAATAGGATGAGAGAGTAAACCCTTTAAAAATTGTTTCATGTGATTCTATGACTCAGATTCCTTTGTTGCTAGTTTTCAGGCAGAGTTCTGTCTCTTTCTGAATAGTAAACCTTACCCTTCATTCGCCAAAGGAGATTAGGACAAAGAGAACATTAGTTGTTACTACATCAGGCTCTGCTTGGCTATAGAAATTTCTTGTCTGTTATCTTGCTCTTCCTTCTTTCCCCATGTAACAGTAAGAATGCCTTTTTTACTGTTGATCATATTTTAATTTATATCTTCTCCTTGAGAGCAGACAAAGAAGGGTTAGCATTTAAAAATCAATAGCGATATTACAAATTTTTGTTTCATTGTTTTGTTTGTGTTGGAGACCAATAAAGTCCTTTATTTGTGAGACTATTTGTTCAAGTTGTTGGAAACTAGAAGCTAAAACATACACTTTCATAAGCTGAAATTTCCACAGAAAGTGCTTTAGGGTCTTTTCTAGAATGGGGATCTGGGAAAAATTTGTGATGGTGGCAATAGTAGTGTTGTGCAGTAATTAGCATTTTTTTTGCCCAAAGTTTTGCATAAATATTGGTGTGGATACATGAAAATTTTAGGGAGAAAAATATTGACAGTTTCAAAAGCTGGATATTGATCTTGGTTTTGTCTGAAGTAAGCTTCAGTTAAGTTGATAGTTGTTGGCTGCCAAGCGTGGAGAAGCTTCAACAGCTTCTGACTGCTCTCCAGTGGTATTTCTCATGATCCAAAGTACACTTAATTATAAAAAGGTTTCTTTAATCCATGGAATGGCAGTCACTGTTCTTTCTGTACTTTGAAGACACTTGTCAGTGTTGTTACAGAATTACTTGTGGTCCTCTGTCAGTGCAACATTAAGTCTGTTTTGATTATGTCTTTTCTTTAGAGCTGTTCTGGCAAGAGGAGAAAGGTTCAACCTCCCCACGTAAGTGCTGTTAACTTTTGTTTACCTTAAGTTTAGGATATTTTGAGTGAAAAGTAATCAGAAGTTCTACAAAGCAAATATCTAACTTCTCAGAAATAGCTGCGTCAGTATTGGATAGCTTGCTGGCAAAGAAAGGGTGGGAAGGAGAAAGAAAGTTAATGGGTGTCACAATGAAATGAGTCTTCTAGGAGTCTGTACTAGGGTAGGTTAGTGTTTTCACCAGTTAGAAGGATGATAAAATAAAATAAATCTGTAATGATGTCAGTCAAGCTAGGGTAACAAGCAATTTGTGAATTCTGATCAGCCTCCTAGTAATGGCCTCTGGTTTTGTTTTGTGGTTTGGTGTTTTTTGTTTTTGGGTTTTTTTAGGGTTTTTTGTTTGTTTGGTTGGGTTTTTTTAATTCGCTTTATCGGTTTATGAAGAGACAATAAAAGTAGAAATGGCTGGCTCGGCAAAAGTATTGCAGAAAGGCCTGACGTTATAGCAGAGATTAACCTAAGTCAGTAAGACTTGCTGTTTTCACAACACCATCGCATAAGGGAATACATTAACAGTGTACCTTAGGCCACAAGAGAGAATTTCTCATCAGTGCAAGTGGACCGTAGCTGGAACACTGTCTGCTACTAGCCATCCCACTTGGAGACAGATGGAGTGGGGAGAATGCTTAGAATGGGATGTGGGCCATCTGAGGGTTGAGGAAGTAGGCTTGTTTACACGAGAAAAAAATCCTCCGAAGGGTGAAATATTTTTATAAAAACGATTATGACCAGTTCTTTGTGTAAGAAGAGATAAAAAAAATTGTCAGGTTGAGTGGGCACAGAGGAGATTGATGTTGGGTAATAGGAAAAAAACCCTTCAGTTGTAAAGCTGGGTTCTAGACAATCTAGATAGTCTCATCCAGTGTTTTACCATCAACGGATTTTTTTTTTTTTAATGAACAGGTTAAACAAGCATCTAATGGAAGTAGCATGGATATATTGATCCATGATTAGGACTGTCAGTTTATTCTAAGTTTACATTCTTTTTCTTTCAAGTTTAAATAGCCATAGACTAGATTCAGACAATTCTGCAAAAGTATTTCTATCATTTGGTGCAACGTGCAGTGACCTCAAGTATCAAATGCTAGGCCACTTCTCTAGCAATTACAAGATGTAAATGATTGTGGTTTTTATTTTGTTCTTTTAGCAGAACTATTCATTGGCTGAACTTGATGAAAAGATCAATGCTATAAAACAGGCATTACTGAGGAAAACAAAAGAAAGCAAGTCCAAGGAGGCTGAGCGGCTTCTTCGATAAAAAAAAAAAGTCTTTTCAGAATCCTCATCACGCTTTACACATACCTAAACCATAGACCTGAGTAGTGTTCATTGGGGATGACTTTAGCAATGAAAACAAAGCATGCGTATAAGCTCCTTTTGGATGATCTCGAAAGCTTGCTTTCAGAACAACTCATTTAAAAACAGTCTTATTAATGAACTAGTTACTTTAAAATGAAGAATGTTTTAGGAATAGCATTCTAATAATCCATTCCCTTCTGTTATAAAGGAGGATTGCAGCATTGTTCTTATGTGGAAAGTCTTAACCCGCATATGAAAGCTACATTTCACATGTAATTCTCGATGGTTGAGTATTCAAAAGGGCTCTCTTTTGAATACTTTTCTTGTAAGTAGTTTGCATAGACTTGTGAAATAAAATGAAATACTTCCTCATAAGTAAACTGTCCTAGGGAAAAAAATTACAAAAAACTTGCAGTATGCATGCTTACTTCCATTTTTTTCCATATTTGTCACTGTTTCCCCAGCTGTTAGAAATGCAGCAAATTGCATTTCTGTTTGACAGATGGTTGTGGAAATCCTGTATGTGTAAATACAGACACCTGTTCTTCACTTCCTCAGTGCCCTGTAGGAATTCAAACTTCATACCCTGCTAACAAACTTAATATATTCCAAAGACCACTCTAGGGGAGGTTTTGAGGAGCATGCCAGCAGGCACCAGCTTCCCTTCCTTCCATATGCATGCTTACATGACTTCTGAAGCATGGATGCTGGGTACGTAGTTTAAATTAAAGTCAGACCTTTGGCTACACGCTGGAGTGTGATTTTTTGTTTTGTTTTTAAATAAACCATTTTCTATTTATACCAGTTCTTTAGTTTCTTTGCTGTCTCTGTCTTTATTCCAGTTTAGAAGAAAAGTAGCTGTTACAGAGGGAGTCTTTTATGTTAACTGCTCTGCTTACAACAGTCATACCACTGATGGCCCTGTATCAGTCCCTGTGACAGGTGTTATGAATAGTACTGACCGGACATGGTCTTGCACTTTGAAGAATAGTAGGCATTTTCTGTAATTCCATGTTCTTATCTAGATTAACATTTATTGTAGCAATTGCACCTAATGCTTCTATGAAGGTGAACCAGCACAGGTGGGAGACAAAGCTGCGTGAGCTCTGGTCCTAGCTTCAGGAAGGAAGACGGTATGATAGTTACCTGTTCAGATGCTTAGTGTCCACCCAGGAAGAGTGGATGGGCAGTCATGAGTGCCTCAAATACAACATTGGATACAAAGAGGTACTTTTGCAGTTGAAGACTGTGACCTGCCTATGTGTAGGACCGTTACTCAGATTGTATGCTACATATCAGTACAGCGTCCTACAGAGACTACTTTTGTTATGTGAAGTGTTGCCATTGTTGAAAATCCTAACAGCTCATATTATGAGGTGAATTTTGGTGAAGCAGTATAGCGAGCTGCAACTTTCACCTCAAGTAGATAAGCTTTACTTGCGGTCTACAAAATACTTTTTTTTCCTACTGTGTCCTAAGAGCCATAGCTCAAAAGAGTACAATATGGATATAATTGGGCCTAGCACCACATGCTTCACACAGTGGGACTTGAAAGAGTGGTGGGAGGTGGCTGTTAACAACTGGGAACAGGAAGGATGACCACAGGGATTTTGCTTTTATAAAGCAGTAGCATCTACTCAGGTGCATTGTAATTCAAGTACTGATGGGACATGCTGGCTAAGTCTACTGCATTTGCACTATGCAATTTTCTCTGGAAAATTCTGGAGTGAAGCCCTAGAAGATATTAACCTGTGGCAGATACCTAGGTCTGAGAGATTTATCTAATATGAAGTTATTTGTTGTTAATTTACATTAAAACAAGTACATATGTATATACAGTAAAAAAAAAATACTTCATTCCTTATCTGGGGTCAGTTCTTGGAATAAATTGCAAACACTGCTTATTTCCTCAAGGGAGACTGGTTACAAAAGGCTGCATTAGCAGTTTCAAAGTGGCTTTTTCTGTAGTCATTTGCCTGCTACTTGAAAGATCTTTTGCCATGGGATTCTCCTTCTCCTCTTTCTCAAAATGGCAGCAACATAGCAGTTAAGGGTTGAAAGCGTAATGAAGGTGCATTGTAACAAGACAATAGCTAAGGAGACAGCAGAAGTACTCTGGATGGTAATTTATTAGCCCTATATACTTTATCAAATAAATGGTACAGATATACACTTGAAAAAAGTCAAGGTATTTATCTTACTTTGTTATTAGGCCTTTGCCCTTCTTTGGTTTCAAGTTGTTAATTTCTTGTACACTTAATGCCAATGTGCATGTCCTATAAAAATTCATTGGAAAGATGTTTTCTGCTGTGAGTTGCACATTAAAAGTAGTTACAGATTTCAGGCAGCTGCCAAGCTGTTGGAAATTTCCCTTCCTCTGCTATATGACTTTTATGCATAGAGGGATGGGGGAACAGAACATTGTTCCAGTATTCAGTGCTACTGGTATTACCAGTTTATCCTTCCTTACCTTTTGTCTCTTTGGGCTTTACCTTCTACAACTAACTTCCACTATAAGGACTGTTTCTGCAGAAAGAGATGTGCTACACAATGCACCGCACCCCCATAATAAAGGGGATGCAGAACAGACCTCTTGCACTATCCATTTTCCAGAACTACCAATTAAGCTGGTTTTGCTCTGCACCTGAAGCACTCCAGTGCTGATAGGTGGGGCTGCAGTAGCTGAAGAAGTCTGAAAGGTAACCACAAATGAAGCAAAAGCAGAGGATGCATTTACTCTTGTTGGCATGTCTCAACACCTTGACTGAGAGCTTTTTACTGATGTTGGGCTCATCTACCCTCCTTTTCCTCCAACAGGCCACACCAAAATGTTCTTAAGAACAGAACTTTATTTCTTTGTTAAACATCTTTTCCTTCTTCCAGCTAGAGGTAGCAGTGCAACGTAACACTGAGGATACCTTCCCTCATACAATGTTTTCCTCTCAGGCTGCTCCTGGCATCCAGAAAGGCTGCCTCCATTTCCCAGCATTGATGTCTCTCATGCGTCTTTGATGTCTCTTACGTGTTCTCAGTGCTGTTACCTAGAATCTTTTGCAACTGGCAGCTTGGTGTTAAACACTTCACCTAACCCAATGTAACATGACAGCATGCCCTTAAAACATGAAAGGGAATTAACTGCATTAAAGCCATTTTAAGATAGAAATGGCTTAAGGCAAGAAGAGTCCTAGAACAACGGCAAGACGCAAAAGGGGGTTGGTGTTCCAAAAGAACCTTTTTCATTGCAATAAGGCAGATTTTCTAACAACAAAACACCAGACCACCTCATATGAATACTAAGAGCACTCAGCGATGATCAGCTAGGGCTTAAGGCACTAGAAGGAAGCAGCTCTTCCAGTTGATGATCCCAGGCTTGACTAAGCCTCTACATTTATTTTGCAGAGAGGTACAATGGTCTGAGCATTGCAAGGAAATGACACAGTTCTTCAGATAAAGACTCTTGAGTCAGAGATTTCAGACGGAAGTGGGAATTCAGTAAGTTTAGTCCAGCATTACTGGCTGCCTTTCTTTGGTATTAGAGCTCTAGGAGAACTGTGCTGATGTTAGCTGAATTTGGGGAGAAGAGTAAAACAAAACAGTCCTCCATCATGCTCTGAGAAAGAGGAGAGAACACAGCTAGGTAAGTGCAAATTCCAGCGTAACAAGAAGCACTGCTGTGGCCACTGCTTCTACAGCAACATTTCTCACTCGGCAAAAGGCCAGGTTTGAATCTGAACTGGACAAAGGAGTGCTTTGGATGCGCACGCTCACTCCAGAGGATAATTTACTGAATAGATAAAACTATACAGAAGCATTTTTATAGTTTAAGTGATCCCGTTCACCATCCTCCAGCATACATAATCCCATTAACGTTCAAGGCTTGCCTGTGAAAGGACACTAGCGCTTTTGGGGAAACACCACCTGCAGCATAGCGAGGGCAACAACTATTGTATGGCAACAAGCATTCTGCCTGGCTGTCAGTCCGGAGCCATTCAATTTGCAAGCAATTTTAGAAAACTTACTGCTGCTGGCTTTCCTGCAAGGTCGTATCTCAGTCCATGAGCAAGCACACTGCAATAAAAACGATAAATGTGGAGCAGATTCTTCATTAAATTAGGCTCACAAGCAAGTGTGCTGTTTGTTAAAAGTCCATCTCACCTTCAACATGCGGACATTTGAGAGGGTGTCCCAGCTCCACTTTTCCCCACCACAGTCAGTAGTGAAATCCTATTGACATCAGTCATCCAAGAATGGCATAGCTGGGTTCTGGGATTTGTTACTGGAGTCACACAAGAGTACAAAAACTGATTCTCTTTTAGGACTACCCTGATCTGGTAATAGCCAAAAGCCACCTGCATTTGGGTTACGCAATGGTAATTTTGTACAGAATGTTTCCCTGTTGAGAACTCTTGCATTGAACATAACTGCAACCTGTTGCAGGGTGGTATATCACAAGGTTCGGATGAAATTCTGTGAACATTTCCCACACATATCCAATCTATATATATTAAAATTGCATGTAATTAACTTACCCAGAAGAAGGTTTACCATTGTTCTAGTGTACAGCTATTCCATATTATCAACACCAACAAGCTTATTCTGCTGTAAACTGGCTGGAAAAGTGAGAATGACCACGGTATGTCCTGCTGGAGAGAGACTGCAAAGCATTCCAGGCTGCCAAGGCTGCTCTTGGCTGAGCTACATGTCTTCTGTCCTGGTGTTTTCAAGATGCATGCCTTGAAGGAAATGCGTAAAGTCTCTATAGCCAACCAAGAATTGACAGGATAGGTTGACTTCCACTGCAAGAAGTCAAGGCAGAATTGTATCCCCGCTGCAATACCTAAAATTTCACAGATAAAATGAGACATTCTGTCTTCTTATTTATGCTTACCTGAGAGCTGATGTATAGACCTTTCAAGGTTTTGCCAAATAGCCTGTGCTTCACACTTCACCTCAGTTAAGGGCTTCCAGATACAAGATAAAAAAAAAAAATAATCCTACAGCACTGTAAATTTGGCATTAATTATTTGAGGAAGATGTCTAAGAGCATCACTTTTAAGCCAAGAACATTTGTCTCCCTTAGGAATGCTTCACATTGCTGTTTAGCACCTTGCATGTGAGATGTAGTAAAACATTGGAGCTTGTGTTACTGTGCAGTTCAGCAATGTGTGCCTGATCGGTTTCTTTGCTTCAAGCTCCCCTGAGTAGGGAGCGATTCATCTCTAGGAGGCTAATTTCTTACAGTTGAGTGCAGGATTTTAATAAATAAACCCAAAAGTGAAGTGCCCTTTTGAACAGCCCTCATATCAGCAGGTAATATCAGTAATTTAGGAAACTCAAACCATTCGCCATTCCACCCAATGTATTGTGATCGGTGCTGGATTTTTAAATTTTTTTTTAAATACATCATAAGTTATCTCTGTTGTTTTAATTAAGACCTTAAACACCACTGAGAAATTTTAACCCCAGAATGCCAAAGACACATTATTTGAAGGAGAAGTAGTCAAAATACTGAATAAAAATATATTTGATTGATGTGTTTATAAATAATTTGCACCAGTGAGAATAAACAAAACATTTTCTACAGTAACACATGCTGAACCATCCTCTCCTGAATGAAGACGTGGGAAGGGGGCTATGAAGAGGGAAAAAAGTCTCTAGAAAGTTTCCCTTACAGATACCTTTTCCCTTCCCCCATAAAAGCAAGTGTTTCTCCCAACCCTTCCTAAAAAAAATACTTCAGGCTTCTGTAGCTGTAGGAATCTCTCTACCCTGATTTCAGCTGTGCTGTAACCCGTATAATCCTCTCACAATTGCTTTTACCTCAAAGCATGACAGAAAGTGGCTGAAAACTACCTGCAGCCCTGCAGGTTGCTGAGGAACCAGGCAACCTGTCCAAAAGCATGGGGCTACACATTGCCTTTGCTGCCAGCATTGCTCTAGCCCAGATAACGCATTCTTATGGCTAGAAATAGGATTTGCTGTCCTGGCAGATAATCAATCCCACCCAAGAGCAGTGAGACCCAACTCAAGTGGTCTCTAGCAGGTGAGTTTTCTTGTCATTGCTTCCTAGGACATATGGATTTGATTTCTTCTGACTCTGAGGGCTACCTGATGGGGGAGAGGTGGGAGTATGTGTTGTAGAAAGTCTAATGATAGAGAAATAAGAAAAAAGAAAAAGCACATTTAAACAACTACCTCTGTAGATCTTCTGATGAAACTGCCTTGTCATGGACAAACACTTAGAAGTAACAATGAAAAGAATAGGCATTGTTTGAAGCTATTCTTTAGAAATCATCTAGATTTTTAAAGGTTAATTAGTGTAATTTACCCATCTTGGTTATTAAAAAGGGTTATACATGAACAATAAACGTAAGAGTTCAATCCATTTTATTTCCACAGTCGATTCATCCACATCTGTTTAGCTTTTTATGACCATCTAATTGATTTGTAGAATTCTGTCCAGTACAGATGGGCTACTGTTCATGACTACTTTCATACCATTTATATTATTGTTGCTCTGATTTTTATTCAAGGCCAAACAGAGGGGAATATAAGAGTGTGATGTTCACCTGAACATAACAATGACATTAAATTTCTATTTGGCTCCAAGACAAGAATAGATTTGTGGAGACAATCCACTATGAATACAAATAAGTTGTTTATACATAAATATAATAAGAGTTCTTACTTAATTATGACCTATTTACCCGTTCTACAATATGCTCTGTTGTTATGAAGTTTTGTAGCAACAGCCAGGCTAAATCAATTGTCACAAACTCATTTGGCTCAAAACTAGAGTTATACCCCTACTAACGCTTGTGAGAGAATAAAAGCTATGCCTCTGTAGCCTGTTCTGTGATAATTCTAGTAAGTCTGTATGTAGTCTATCTCATACAGCTGGACATGCATATGCTACATTATTTTATACACAGCTTATACATAGATTTTTGCATTTGTGGAGACTCTTCCACTTCCCTTTGAGTTGTCAAAATGAACAGAAGCTGGCTAGATGTTTTCCACCAAAGAGTTTCCTCTCTTGCTGTGAAAACACGTAGCATGAGCAGTCTCCACCAAGCACTGGCCTGTAAAGCTAGCTCTTGCTCTGTTTTGTTTCCGAGTCTTCTGGGTATATGGGGAATAGTTTCAATAAGCTGCACCGTAGTTGTCTTTAGACAGAAGAATTGTTATCAACCCCAGACTTTGAATCATTGAAATCATTCAAAGAATGAAGAAAGTGCCTACCCAGCAGTCCCACCTCTGAGATACGTAGTTGAAGCTGCATGCATGTAACCTGTATGTATAATAGTAAGAAAGCAAGATGTATGCAGAGTTAGTGCAGTAACGAGAGGTACACTTTCATCCAGTAATTTTGTACACATCATACTGTAGATGTTTGCTTAAGCGTGCCAGCTGCTTTGCTTGACCACCACACAGGGAATTCATGTTGTGATCAGTCACAACTGCCACCAGTAATAAATCTGAAGAAAACTAGCACGGAGTTTTACTAATCAGATGCTTTTCTGGCCAAGAGGGTATGTCGTATCAAACAAGCTCAAATCCTGAACTACAGCCTTTGCACAAAGCTTGTGAAGGAAAGAAGATGTATGGACTGTTGCCTTCACATATGCATTAATTTTTCAGAATTTGGTGTCACCAAATAATAGCAGCATAAAATGGGAGAGGAGGGCAGAAAAAGCCTTCTGATTAATACAGACTAAACTACCGTTGTGGAAGGGCAGCCTGTTCAGATGACACAGCTAAGCAGATTTTACTGCCTGTAACTTCAGTTACAGTGTGTAACTAGAAACGTCATGCTTGCTTGAGTTATCTACCACAGCTTAACACGAGACAGCCAAATACAGGAATTCCTCAGTGCAGTGGAGAATCCTCACTGACCCATTGCGATAGCTTATGGCAAAAACATTTCCCACATTGTGGGGATGAGACAGACTCTCCTTTAGAATCTCATTATTACATTACTACATGTCCCAAACAGCAAAGGAGGAAAAACACTGCAAAATGGAGATGTTTTGGAGTATTTAAAAATCAGTATGTTAAAAGTTGCTGATGCTAATTGCTTCTTACCCGTGGAGAAACAGCACTGACACACCCTCCGGCACAGGTTGAGGGAAGCATCAGTTCAAAATCCACACTTACAGGGAGTGTTTCATCTCTGCTGGGGTTTTACAACAATAAACACATATCAAACAACAAACTGTTCTGGCCTGTGAATTCCACTTTAATACAGCACAATAACATTTGTGTATCTGGACTTGTCTTTTAGCTGTGCCGAAGTGTTTCGCTGAGTGCCTCTAATGCAATTACAAGGCAAGCAAGCAGCAGAGAATGAGAAAAATAGGTATAGCAAAGGTGAAAAGCTATTTCAAATGCAATTTGAAACAAGGCAGAGAGTCAACAAGAGACAAAATAAGGTTGTTCCAGGTGGTAGAGCTGCAGAAGAGAAGACACTCACCCAGCACGGATAGCTGTGAAAGTAGAGAAGAGACCAGGGTGATACAAGATGGGCCAAAAGAGAGTGTCAGAGACTGACCTTGCAGGATGCTGCACAGAAGGGTTGTTAGCACAGAGGAGATGAAAACAAAGAAAAAGCAGTTTGACAGGAGAGGAAGGAACCAATTCTGGTTGCATGACTCTGACAGGCTGCTGCTGAAGGTTACACAGACACCAAGAAGTCTAAAGGGTATCAGGTCATTAACTGCATAAAGGAGAGCTGTTTCCATGCAGGAGAAAACCAGACTATTAGCCTCTCAGAACATCTCAGTGCAAAAGGTGTTTTCGACTCCTCGCGACGCAGAGACCCACCATTCTACCTGCAATAGCTACAGGCTTCAGGAACTGGTTTTCTCTCAGTTAATATCAATTATAAGCAGGGTTCAGGGCTCTTCAAGAATTAACTAAGGAAAGAATTGGCTTCACAATCTCATTTTTAAGGTGATTGTTATGATCATTTTTGTAACTCCAGAAATTTGATTAATTACAAAATGTTTGTTACATCCTTTCAATTTGTCAGTCACCCAGAATCTGCTGCATGACAACAGTGAATTTTGCCTGCTTGCTTCCTTATGAGGGAATAGATTTACTACAGCATGAGTTAGAAAGTTTACCAGGTAGTAATTACAAAGAATATAGCATACCTTCATGGCAAGAAAGAAACCCTGCGATCCTTCCACCATCCCACGCTCCTCACCATACCCCAACATGTTCCCTATGACTGCAGCTGCTTTGCATTTATTTTAGTTACTCCCATTCTTGACAATTTAGCTATTCAATCACTGCTACCTTTCCCACCTGCTCTCCCTTGCTCAGATTACTGCCCTCATCCTCCCTTTATCTGCCACTCTTTTGGTGATCTCATTATTCACTGCTCTGAACATGTGGGAAAGCCCACTGGGATAAGGGAGGTCCTTGGGCTGCTGCCAGTGGGTCTATATAAGGGTGACACGCAAGTCTGTTTTGCAGCAGGGCACCCTGGTTTCATGTGGGGTTCTGCAGTTGACCAGAAGTCAGCAAAGGCTTGAAATAGGAGGGGGTAGAAAAACAAATAATTCTATTAGACTCAATACAAACTTCTATGTTCTGGGGGAAAGGATGTTCTCAGGGTTACAGTTCTCTGTTGCGATTTAGCAGGGACTGGTCCAGTGCCTGCCACATCCACAAGTTACTGGTGAAGCTCTGTGCAAATCGTTTGATCTTTCCATGCCTTATCCCTCAGTTCCCCGTAGGTAAATGGGGATCATAAAGACTGGCTGTCTTAAAAGGTTGCTGTCATGATACACCAAGAAATGTTTGGGATGTGTTTAGGTTCTGCACTTAAAATGGTGCTATCACATATCGTATCCGGGACAAGAATAAACCGACTTTCTAATAGGATCTTGTTTTAATAATGCTACCTAGTAAAGATGCCTGAATTATACTGTATTCTGCTGCTGCAAGACTTTAGGTAAACTGGTCCTGCAGCTGAATCCAAACAAACACAGCTTTACAGCTGCTGAAGCCAAAGAAGTTCAGGCAGAGCTACGCTGCGGGCGGTTTCACCACAAAGTGTCGTCACAAGCTCCTCGAACCATCAGCGCACTTTTGCCAGGCTCTGCTTTCCCCCGCGGGTCCCTGCCTGGCGCAGGCTCCTCGTCTTCCTCGGCCGCGCTCCCAGGCCAGCCCCAGCGCTTGGCCTCACCCCCTGCTCACCCCCCTCCATCCAGGTGGGTCCGAAAGCAGGGGCAAGACTTCAAATGGGAAACCCTTCCAAGCAGCACAGCAAAACTTTTGTTCTGATTTGAACTGTCCCGTGTGTGGCTGCTTAAGAATTTATAGTTATTTTGTTCCCTTTTTTTTTTCCCCCAGAAAAATCAGTAAAAAGTTTTTTTAAAAACCTTGTTCCCTTAGGAAGACATCATTTCTGAAAGCATTTCTTTCATGGAAAATTAATTACTACCCAGTCAAAAACACTAGTTATACCATTCTCTCATCTTAATACTTAGATGTCTCAAAGAAAAAAAAAAGAATACCAAAAAACATATATATATTGTTTCTATCTGTGTTTATTTCACTGAAATGATGTTTTCAAATTGAAAGGAATGAAGGGGTGCGGAAAATATTGAGAAGTCATGAATCAATTTCAATCAATTTTAATTCCAGTATAAGAGGAAGTAATGCCACTTGTCGAAAACAAAGCAATCATTTCTGACAGCTAAATTTGCAAGAGACTTATTGCTGTCTGGAGAGAGGTAAAGCTGGATGCTTCCCTGCTTCTACCTCGGCATTAATTGACTTTCAGTGCTGTTTGATTTATTCTAGTGAAGTTTCTCTGTGTCCTGTGACTCCAACTTTTCTTCCCTTAAACCAGCACTGCTCTACAAACAGATTTCTTTTTCCCCCCAAGTTTTAACTTGAAACTTGGACTTGAGTTTACAAAAATATATGTAAATGTTTTGTATAAGTATTTTTCTTTAGGAAAGATATCTTGATTTAAGACAGTTGTTAGGGAATTTTGGAATGATAATAAGGCTAGAATAAAACTAAAAATAGGGATAAGATTAGAGAGAGCATCAAGTCCCGCTTTTGTGTCATTGTGCTCCTTTTTTTACAAACGGACTTTTTTGGCCTGTATGTACTTTGTGGTTAAAATAAGCCAAAGTCCTCTTACAACATGTATTGGCTGGTGGTTGCCTAAACATTTTGCTAACTGTTTCCCCCTGAAATCTATGAGGGTTATGGATTTTAAATTCGTATATTAAAAAGTTGAACAATTTTACCTTTGCTACTACAAAAAAAGCAGGAGCTGCTTCCTTGAGAGGAACACCACGAGGACCCACAGCTCTCTGTGAAGCTCCGTTTGCAAGGGAAACCCCCCAGCGGGTGCAGGAGCCTGGAAGGGGAGACCCGCAGTGAAGGAGTTTGCCAAAGTATCTTCAGGGTCTCAACAGCAGGTCTTGGCTTTCACCCCTTTGTTCATTTATGAACTGGTTCCTCCACAAGCAATGGGCTCAGATAAACCATGTCACGAGCATCAGGATGGCTAACACCGCCGAACATCAGCTTCATTCAATAACCTATTCAACGCTGTGTTTTTTCATTACAGATTTCAAGTTTTTGAACTGAAGAGGAAAAATTCGCCGCTCAGCAGAGCTGCCGCCTCACCTAACTGCCGCCTTCCTAACAAAGAGGCAGGACCGTGGCTGTACCTAGCGGTTGTTGTCTTCTAGACCGTGCTGTTGGCTTTGGCAGCAGTAGGACTTGAGGGACACGCGTCTCCTTGTGCATGTGCTGGAACTGCTACCAGCAGTGATTAAAATATCTTTTTTACTGTTATAAGCAATTCTGAACATAGATGTTTTAAAATTAAAATAAAATAAAATTAATCTTTTATTTGTATCTGCAACATATCTTTCCATAAGACAGTTTGAAGGAAGTCATGTTTTCCACCAAAAATTGAATGCTGAAAGTGAGAGGTGAACAGGGTCTAGCAGTTAACAAGGGTCTCGTTTCAAACCCTGATACTGCACAGCAGGACTGCCTACAAACACGGGTCTCGCCCACACCCCGGCCGGCATCAGAAGCCCTGGACTTGCATGGGTGTTGGAAAATCCCGGAGGTAATAGCAGTGGGAAAGCCTGGAAGTTTCAAATTTGGCTGGACATGTCAAAAAAAGGGGGAAAAGAAAAAAAAAAAAGAAAAAAGCGGTGTGCACTACATGTCAAATACGCAGTAGCAGAGGAGGATTTGACTTGGTAAATTAAAAATTTCGAAGATAAATTCACTTACTATACTTGAACAGTGAGGTACCATTATAGCTCTGCCTTTTCTACAAGACCTGCGTTTTACACATTCATTCATACACATGAGGGAGAAAAGCTGGATCTCTGCCTCTGTGCCCATTACTTGTGTGAGCAATTCCTCGCAGCGCAGTGGGGGCGGCTGTAAAGGCTCCTTGCATCATTAAAGACTCATAGGACTGTACCCATCTTTTGTTACGTATGTTGAGACTGAGATCACTGTAACGAGGAACTTTCACAACTTCTAAAATACCGAGAAACAAGTATTTCATCTTAGATTTCGCCCCCGAAGTCCATCATTACCGGTTAACTAGCTCCAAAGAGAGCCCACAATGCAGAAGTATATTTTCAGACATTCAAGAGCCTGTCAACGTGACACCCAGTCTTCCAGGCAAATTCATTAGGCCAGAATTAAATACTTACTGTGGAGGAAAATATAGGAAGAGAAACTTCAGCCTTTGTCACCCATACTTTTGTTAACCTAGACTTTGCCAGATTTGCAGCATGTCACAACCGGTGCTTGCCGGGGCCATTGAGGCACCAGGAATGCATTCGCTTTGTGAAGAAGTAGTTTCCGCTTGCATGTGACAAAGCAGCTAGCTGGCTAGTCAGCCTCAGTCAGTGTCTATTTATGGCAAAATGTCAAAAAAGAATGTCCTGCATTTGTGGCTCAACAGTAATGAACATGGCTAAATCTGAAAATGAACAAAGGGAAGTGAACAGCTTTTTAAATCCTGAAGAACATTCGATTCTTGGTGTCCTTTTTGTTCCGATTGTTTGGGCTGAAGGCTGTGAAAGGACCACCTGTTGGGCTGCCATTTTGGGATTGTGCTAAATGCAGGGATTGCATGAAAGAACACTTTCCAAAATAACCTGGTATTATTATTCACTTATTTTATAGTAAATCTGCATTCAAAACCTGCAGGAAAGTATAAGGCTTTTTTCCTAAGTGAAATTTAAAGCTGTAAGTTCTCTATAACCACACTTACTGGGATGCATGATTTTATAGTGACAATCATGATACTCTAAAAGGAGCTCAGTTAAACCTTTGATGCAGCAGTGAGTTCCTCTGTAATAGAAAACTAACCTTTTGAAGTAATAAATATAAGAGGAAGGAGAGATTAATTTATCTCTGAGGATAAAATTAGCAAGGACTCCTTGCACAAAATGTAACTGAAATATTTATTTTGCTCCTGGCACAAACTTGAAATTTTTAGTGATGCCAATTATTTTTAATGTCTGTAAGAATGTCCTTGGGTGTAATTTGCTTTTGCTCAAAAGACTGCATTGAATTGTGCTACAATCTTACTGAATTTTGAGAAAGTTTACCATAAACCAGTATAAACATTTCATTTAAAAATAAGAAAGCTGTATTCATGTTTTAAGGGTTTTTTTTTGTGAAAGATACTATATAATGTGATAATGATTATTTACACAATAAAATCAGGAGAAATGTTGCCTAAATTAAAAAAGAAAAACTCGTTTGTGTTTTCTAAACATCAAATCATCCAACCGTTAGTTTTTAAGTTGAGACAGATGAATTCATTTGCACTGTTTAATATCTTTTCATATAATACATAAAAACTTCCACCTGATTCCAATAAACACGCCCATTAGTGTATTAACAAAGCAAATACTTTCCATGAGTGTTAAATAACCATTGTTTACAGCCAGCGCTAATAATGCTTTGACATTAATGCTGGAAATATGTTTCCAAAGTATGTTTTCTTTTTGCACACTACTAGTTCTGGAGTTATTTACATACTGTTCCATATATTACCTTAATTTTTCTTAAATATAGATGCCTGCATAAGCTTATTGACACAGGTATGTTATTTACCAGGATGAGCAATGAGCCTTCTCTGTGTGTATCTGAACAGACACTCTCACCTCATGCTACACAACTTTATAGGAATTTTAGCTGGGAAAGGACTTCACCATTGGAGCTGGGTTACACAATTAATTGGAGGGATAGCAAAAAAGGAAGTCTACATGAATAGCTGCTTTCACCAGTTTCAACCACAAAAGTTATAGCTAAAGCTCAGGAGTTAAACCTCTTGGGTTTTGCATATTTTTCATCCTCAGAAAAGTAAAGGCAGTTGTACATCTGAAAATGAGCCATAAACGTATTGGTATACATAAGAGAGAGCTTATTTCCTAGAAACCCCCTGTATATTTTATACTAGCAGAAATGTAGCTTAATGTATCACTACCACTAATTTTTAAAGTTAAAACGTGATTTTAAATATGCCGCGATGGGTTAAGGTGACTCTTAGAAAATAATTGTTTTGTTGGTCAAACAAAATTGCTAGCCAAGCAGATTTTTACATGTGGATTGAACTATACTTCCTACGTTAGAGAAGAATGAGTTTTTATGTGACTATCTGTTCAGAGGGGGAAAAAGGTGAAGTGGAACAGCGTACAGTGCACAAGTACAAATTAATGTCTGGGTTTATTGTTCACCGTGCCATAAAGAGTATGTACTACACACAGCTATTCTATTAGGGAATTATGGAAACTGAGGCTAGCGAGCAAAAATGACTTATGTCTGAATAAAAATATGTATCTTTGGAAGAGACACAATATGTTTGGAACCCTGAGGGTTAATGAGAGGTAAGCTGGTGAAGGGGGGAGAGGAGATAAGGGAAATAACAGAAGCTGAATAGATGAAAGAAGTGATTCAGTGGGAAGCATTGTTGATCACAGCTAGGTGTCAGAAACAAACTAGAAAAATGGGAACTGCTTTAACATTGGCAGGAAAATAATATATATAAAAAAAGAACTTATACCACATACTAAAAAGAAAAAGAAAATAAGAAATAATAAAAGGCTTTCAGGCTTTCTTTGGGACGCGACAATGAAAAATAATGCAAGCAAGCAAGAAAGAAAGTGCTGAAATGGAATCGTCTCTGAAGGTATCTTGGGGAGAGGGGCTCATTGTCCCATCCTTTTCACATCAAGAATTTAATTTTGCATTCTCTTTGTCTGTTTCGAGATATACGTGCAGTTATTCTACACTGGTTACTTTTTCTTTCTTTTCATCCACTTAGGTAGTCTATAGTGGCAGAGAGACAGCCAGGATGGGAGAAATCTAGCCACGAATTAAACCATCCGACTGTCCCTTGCCAATGTGATTTTTGCCTAAAGTTTGAACTGTACTCAAAGGCAGTGTGGGATCCTTATTCCTGATTATTAGAGGGAACTGCAGTGCTTCTATTTCTCTCATTTTCCATTCCTATTTTTAACGTCTGTTTTTAAAGAGAAATTATATCTATCTGGAGCGTCCAGATTTCCTTCTGCGTATGCTACATGCGATGCAGATATACCTTATAGAACTTCATTATCTATTTACCTATCTTTCACTTTAGGCAACTTGAAAAAAGGTACCAGCTTATATTTTCCCTCTGGAAAGACCTACGCTAAAATGTTATTAGCAGAACATTAAAAACCCCAAAATGCCATTTGCTTTTTAGTGCCAGGGACGTTCCGGTTCCTACGTACGTATTCTGTTTACACCCATCCCCCATGAATTCCTAAGACAGTTTCTCTTATATTAAGCTTCCTTCTGGTGCCCATAGCAACACCATCTAGTACTGAAATGTTCCTGCAGGATTTGCAGGAGTCCTTTCAAAACAAGATGCTGATTCTGCAGTTATTGCACACCCAGCTACTTATACCAAATTCATAGTCTGAGCCCTCGGTCGCACGTGGAAGGCAATTTGGCTGACCACTGACTGTCCTCATGATTGTTAGGGATTAAACGTTACATATGTTATCGTTTGTTTGGGTTTTCTTCCCATAATAACAACCAACTTGTTTATTTTTCGTAGTTTGCTTAACTGTGCAAAGAAATCACAGAAGGTGGCGGGGTTTCGATTTTAAGACGATTCTGCTGTTTTCCTTTTTATATTTCTCCATCTGCAAATGCACTGACATGAAAATTGGCCTTTGCCCTCTGCTAGGTGTCTCGGGACCCACTTTCTGATCTTGAGGGCAAGATGCGAAGGGGGAAAAGGTACACTTGGTTAAAAAATAAACCGGGAGAAGTTCATGGGAAGTCCCAAAGGCTGGCTTCTGCAGCCCAGGAGCTTTTACCAGAGCTTGTGTACCGGGAGCCCAGGTCCCTTGGGACACCTGGTAGGGGTCAGAGCTGCCCCCGTTGAGCTGGACCTCAGCAGGCACCGCAGATGCACGCGGCGGGGCGAGAGGGAAGGGCCCGTGCCATTGCCACTGTCCCCTGTCTCCCCGTGTGCGTTGGAATTGAGGAGGCTCGAAAACAGCTGTGGGAGCCGGTCTGCCTCCGTGCCTCTCCCCGGCACGCTGGAGATGCAGCGGATCTCCATGGGAGTGGCGAAGTCTGAGGAGCTACCCCAAGGCACGCTTGGAGCCTCTTAGCCTTCCGATCCAGGTCTTCGGGCTGAAGAGGAAAAATTCTGCTCCTAAGCACCAAACCATGCCTGTTGTCAGTACCAGTCATTTATATGATTTTGGCTAAAAAAAGGAAAGGACAAGGGTAGTGATTGATCCTACGCCTTTTGTTAATTCATTTTGAACTTGGCATTTCATTTAAATTCTGTGTTGTGCCATGCTGCATGCTAGGAAATGTACCCTAGGATATTTTTAAAGCTGTAAAAGTTCAGCAAATGGAGACTTCCCTGCAGGACTCAGCTATTAAATCTTTGCTGGAAAGTGGGAGCCACGTCCATTAAAAAAATCATATTCTGGTGAGACTAATCACATCTTTGTACTACGAAAGTATGCTTGAATTCAGATGTTAATTGCATAAATATTTGGCAGTTATATGTCGTGTAGAACAAACACCATGACTTGGCAGAGTTAAATAACCCCTTATCTCTGAAGTTATCTTGAGAACATGGAAATATTTGGGACATGCGTTCAGGGTGACGCCAGAACATTTGCCGCGGTGAGGCAAGAAGAATCCCTTCCCTCACCATCCTTTAGGAAGCGAAAAATTCACGCGGAGTGCAGCTGCACCTACCCTCTGCTCTGCACCGTGGCAGGGGCTGAGCTCTGCTCCCCGCTGGGAGCCAGGCACAGCCCCCCGCCCGGGGAGCAAGCCAGCAGCGCTCCGAGAAGGAGCTGGATGTTGCTGGCGGATATAATACAGACATAAGGCTTGGGCCTTTGCACAGAAAGTGTGCGAAGGATGGAAAGAGCCCACCCAGCCCCGCTGGTGCTCTGAGAGATGCCTTGCGTCGTGGTGGCAAGGAGTCAGATTCAGGTGTGCGGGAGGCTTACGCTCTAAACAGAAAAACAAGATCTGGAAAAAGGGAGAGCTTGAAACTCCTTTGGAGGCGATGGGTCACAAATCATCCTCCTGTGTGTTGGCTTTAGCCGAGGCGTTCCAGAGCAGGAGTAAAGCTGTGCAAATGGTGTCCTGAGGTGCAGCACGGGCCCCTTTCTTCCTTGCAACCAGCATGTGTGCTGTGCAAAGGGTGTAATTCTGAATAACTGAGATTTTAGTTCTAAGTTTAATTCTAAATTTACACCTTTTTTAAAGAAAGAAAAATATATTTATGAGTCAAATACCCTTTTCAACTTGCCAGGAGATGTGAATGACTTCTAACATTACTATTGGACAATTGTATTTTTACCTGATGTCATTCTTCCTACCCAGCCTTAAATCCCTCATTACTGACAATTAACTCCTTATTGGTCATTGCTATTCTTGCTCAAGCAAAATTGAGATCTCAGAAAATTTCTTTTGTTTCAGGGATGGCAACCTGGTGAGCATATCTCGCCCATGGGACAGTTTTTTCCACCCTCTTGGAAATACTGCTTGGGCAGAGGAAAGCAAAATTGGGGGTAATATCATGCATGTTGTAGGAATGGAGGGTTGCGGGGGGAGAGAAGGAGGAATTTGCAGCCCAGCCTGGATCTGGCAGGATTTCTTTGATCATTTGATCAAGAAATGCTGCATTAACATTTCTGTACTGGGCCGTCTCAGAGCACCAGGTTGGAATTAGAAGTGGCATCCAAATATCCCAAACTGGGTGATCCCAGCTGGCACAGACAGGGCTAGACAGGAGTTTTAAACAATACAGATCAAAAAATCTGGGCCTGTGCATTTGTTTATGAACACAAGGGCTAGAAAAATCATTTTTGCAATTGATTTATGCGGAATCTTGGGGTTTTATCCTGGTTTGATTTTTTTTTGTACTCTCCTTTATATCTTGTTATTAAGGAGTATTTCTTTTATGCAAAGGAATCCTGATGCCACAAAAACCTTCAAGGAAAAAAACCCATTTTTCTTGTCATGGGTTTTAAGTAGAAACTGCAATCTGAAAGAATTGTTTATCTTCCATTTCTTAAGAAAACTTTTCTTGTGAAGATACATTAATCCTGCAAAGTTAACAAATCAGCCAGTTCACACCAGGCTGCATCTTCCTTGCATTTAAGATTCTGTGTTTGCTATTTAGATCTCAGAATGGTCCAAGATGTGGGGCCTGATTCTGATCACTGCATTCATTTTGGTTTATGCTTGTGTAAAGCTGTTGCTTTCGAGTTAATTTAAATTAGTATAAAAACTTTTCAAGACATACGCTGCCTCTTTCTGAATGTCTGGAAAGTCCCTGGCAAAAGTCAGAATGAAATTTTTCTTGAGATAATTTTTAACAGTAATCGTACATCACACCCAAAGTTGTTTGTGTGCATGTGAATGCAATGCATACTTTATTTAAAAAAAAGAAAAAAAAGAAAGAATACCAAGTGCAAGAATGATTTAATTCAAGAGCAAAACTGCATAACTCAGGGCTGTCAGGTTGCTCTCAATACTAAATTTTGTCCCAGTTCTTAATCCAGACTGGTAGTCTGTGTTTCTTGCAATGGAGATCCTAGCACCCCTTGTGAAAAACTGCTCTACTACCTGGAGGTGCTACTGAGAGAAAATCTGGGCTTTTGCCCAGCTATCGTTCCCTTTAAAAAATTCTCTCTGCTGATAGTCAGAATCAATATTTACCAAGTCAAGACATGCCATTCCTTGCCTGAACACTCCATATGCTTGTACCCAGCTATAACCCATCCCTTTGTTATCACTTTGCTCTGCTGAACAAATGTAGGTCCTTTTCTTACAATGATGAAAAATCAGAATTGTTGATAGTATAAGTTACTTTTTAATAAGTAAAGCAATAATCTGCTACCTGATATATAAGTTTTGAGAATGAAGCATAGTTAATTTAGTACGAACGATGAGTTTAATCTGCTGAAACTATAAACGCTAGTTTATAGGCAGATTAGTTGCTTTTAATCCCATTTAACTAAAGCTCCCCATTTCATTCTTCTAATCTTTCCTCATAAACAAATCCTTCCAACTTCTCAGTCATGTTTTCTACCCTCCTTGGAATTCCTCTCTATTTGTCTACATATTTTGAGCATAAAGAGAGGCCCAGGGTGAATGCAGGATTCTAGGAGGGACTCCGTCAGCATTGTGCTAAATCCGTAATTAAAAAGGGTTAAAATTAATATATTTAAGCTACAACAGCGAATCCACTTGATCACACATGACAACAGAAGTATTTATAATTATAATGATTGTCTTACCTCTCAAATGGTCAGACTTAGAGTGTTTAATCTGTACAGATTTGTTTTCTATAATGAAGATATTAAGGACATTTCCAAGGCAGTGCAAATTTCACTTGAATTGGGGAAAGATAATTATTTTTAAAGGGTTTCAAAAATCTTATGCCCTGGCAATTTTGGTCTGCAAATAACAATCTCTCTCTTCTCTGCCTTCACTTTAACACTGATCTTTCTGTCTCGGTGTAGCAGGACCTGTACCTCACAGCGGTAGCCTCCGTACGCAGGCACAGAGCACGCAGGGCGATGCACAGTAGCAACAGCAGCTGCAAACATTTTTGAAACATTTTTGTGCGCTTTTACCGAAATGCTTAAATAACGCAGTGGAGATGAAGAAAACCCACGTGTTCATTCCATCAAGCATTAACTGAATGCAAACAGAGTTTGCCTGTGTAAATTTTATTATTTAAATGTCCCCCAAAACTATGCCAAAAAACCAGCTGCATACAGAAACCCCAAAGCTGCTGACTGCAAGGGTGTAGCATTAGACTCTGAGACACCACAGATTGTGATTATACAACCGTAATCTGTTTGTTTTATTACCTTTCTGACCTATAACCAAAGCTGAAAATAATTTTAAAGTCAAGAACACCAGCCACACCACTTTTTATTAAAAAGGAGCATAGCTCATGTTCTGATTACATTCTATTTTTTGACAAGCCATCAACAAACCTGCTCTTTCTGTTGCCACCGACGGGCATGCACATGACACCTCGGAACCCCTCTCATGCCTTGGGACCCCAACAGGCTAATGACAGTTCCCACCTTACAAAAAGTCTCTGATCTGAAAAGCTGCCGCTGGGCAAAGTTCTCAGCACTTTGTATTGTCAGACTCACAGGCACAGGGTTCAGAAAGTTTGGGGTTAGTTTTTTTTTCCAGCCAGTGGTGCTGTGGAATTAATCCAAACCAGCTAACTTGTGAAAATAAATTGTGTTCTCTCCAAAGACTAATTTAGCGGTACGAAGCACATACGCATGTGTACCTTACCCCCCCGCCCCCAACACCTGCACAAGTACACACACGCACACATTTACATGAGTAGATTAACTGCATCTAAAAATCAATTACTTATCTGTATGCACACGTGTTATTAAGATTTGTGAAGACTATGCATAGATTTAACTACAGGTTCTGCTTACGTTCCTAAAAATTTGAATCAAAGTATGGTCCTGATGCTCTTCATCCCTTTACTATTTACCTACACACCATGAGCATGTGATGTTCATTTGTACACGGTATGTACAGGTGTCAGGGGGAAGATGCATATAGATACATCTATCTATGTATCTGTATATGACCGTCATGCATTATTTATAAAACTAGTTTATTACATATACAAACAATAATTATTCTAAACATGCAATTATATATCCATATTTGTGTGTCTATATAGATTTTTTTTGTCCTTAATGGAAAACTTGAACTGCAAGCAGCCGTGTCAGAACTCAGATGGTTAACATTCACTTCTTGCTGTTTTATTGCATATTACTGTGCGCTCCTGAGCAGCAGGAGCAGATTCAGGCAATTACAATCAAGTCAGGGCACACGCCGTGGCTGAGCAACACGATCATGATGAGGATACTGATGAGGCACTTATCGAAAACCCCACATCATCCACACTCATCAGCCACAACATGTCACCCCAAATGAGGCATCAGCTGCCTTCAAATGGCTCATTGCACACTGTTTACAGCTTTCTTTGGACCCACTTTTGATTTTGCGGTCAGGACTTAGTTCAAACAGCAGCTGACTGGCACTGGCAAGCCTCGGGATTCAGCAGCGCTGACTTCCCGGGAGCCAGGAGTGTTTTGACATGGGGCCTGACCGACGGAGAGGAAAGGTCCCGGCTCAGTCCCCCCAAACATCAGTCCCTTTGGGCGGGGGAGTGAGTTATTTCAGAAACGTCTGACATCAGGCAAGGAGGGGCAGTGGGAGAGAGGGGAAAAGCAAACAAACAAACAGTCCCACAGCACTTTCTGATATTTTTTATTTCCTGCCTCCACCTTAACGAGTGGCCAGCAGCAAAAAACATTTTGGACCAGATCCCTGTCATTTCTGGGACCCCTTGAGCCACTTTGGTGGTGTAAAAGGGTCCTTAAAGTGGGGACACAAGTCATGGGTTCTCTATTCAAAATTGTCTTTGCGTGGGAATTGCACTAAGCTGGGCAGAAAACTTTTGCTGGGCTGCTTTCCCCATTACTTACTGGGATTCAGGAATTTCAGGAAAGAAAGAAACCTTTCTTTCTTATTTAGTTATTTCTGCAAAAAGCAAGCAAACAAGAAAGAATCAGCAAGGATGGGTGAGAATACATGGATGGTTCCTGGGATCAGCCCTCTGCTTGAGAGAGGGTCAGGGATGAGCCAAATCGGATCAACTCCAAACTAGAGACAGAGGGAGACTCCCTCCAGCCCAGCTGATGGGCACTCGCAAAAGGGGTTTAGAGACTCACTGGAGTAGGAGAGACCACGTCCAGACCCTTGCCTAAATCAAGTGGAGTGGGAGCTCTGAGCCGGAGATTGGTTACTGCCGCAGAGCATCCCCCTGGGCTGAACTAGAGCTGAGACGCTTTCTCCTGCCACCACTGCCTGGAAACAGATATTTCCGCAGCACGGATTAAAACTAATTTGTTTCGACAAATAGAGATTTTTCTGATGAGAAAGTGCCACGTCATGCAGTCCCTGACACTCTGCCAAAGAGAGGTGAAAGGACCTTAGGGTGAATAGAAATCTAGTCCTTGAACTTCAGACGTTAGCTCATGAAAACGTATACTAATCGATTATTGTCAGTTCTTATCAGTTCATGTGAGAGACTGGAAAAAATGAAGTTATTTTACTTTACCTCTTTTCCTCTTCTATCTCATAGTACCTTATGAAATTAATTTATTAATTTATGACAATGACAAATGTCAAAGTTCCCAGATAATTGGCTTTTTTAATTAAAAATCTTATTTTACAAATAGACAAGCTTATGAACTGAAAGCTGAAGTTATTCACCCAATCTTACACGGCCAGCTCAGGCCCATGAAGTAAATCATTAGACAACACTCCCTCTTCTGATTGTTTAATTAAGATGTAGGAATATATATAGAGAGAGAGTTACCTTTATGGTTACTGTCTGCAGCCTGCGCTGTCTGCCTCAATAGTTCTCAAATTCTAGAACACAGCACGCTCCCTCTGGACGCCAAATTGTAACAGCATATTGCACCATGAAAACATTTGAAGCAAAAATAGAGGATCCATGCAGGTTTTCCTACATTTGTACAGACATCTGAAGGTTTTTTCCTTGCTGCTTTCATATCTAATGCTTTTCTCTTAGGGACAGATTCTTCCTGCTGCATACTAAGATTTTATTTAATGTTATACAGAGGAAAAATATTTTCCAAAAAGGAAAAATAAATGATCCCAGGAGAGGCAGAAATTAATTTGTACGATCCGTTTACTAGTCTTATTTACTAAAATCTGTTTTTTCTTTCCCAGGGATAGCAAACATTCTACACAAATCTTAAACCCGTTAATTTCCTCAGAATAGCTTAAACTTATTGTTAGGACTCCTATCACGCTATATTCGCTGTGGTGCTCAGCAATATAAGCAGGGGGAGGAGGTAAGGAGTGTGCATGCATTAGGATGGCACAGCATAAAATCCCTGAAAACTGCTTGGCCGAAAAAAAATGGAGCTACTGGTGCACAGCGCTGCAAAGACACGAACCTCTGTGTGAATGATGCTAGATAAGAACTGACGCACCGGCGGTGAAGCATCCTAATTACAAACCTGCGGTGCAGGCAGAATAATGGACAGAGTAGCAGGTCTGGTAGCTGTGTAAAAAGAAGTGGAAGTTTGCGTTTTTGTGGCTGTATCTTGAATTGAAGTGGGGGGGGCGAGGCGGGGGGGAGAGAGAGAGAGAGTGTAAAGAACTGTTTTTGGGTCATCATCTTACGCTCTTTGTGATGCACATTCTAATTTAGGCAAAAGGCATGCATCTTTCAAATGCAGATCATGTTTGCATTAGAAGAGCAATGAGAACACTTGTCACTTTCAGAACATTTATGTGCTAGAAGTACTGTTAGCAGAAGAGCAGTTTAGATAAATTCAAGACTTTTTTTTGCTGATCACAAACATTAAGCTTCACACCTGAAACCCTCAACCCCCTGCTGTGCTCTAATCCTAGCACCATTCACCCTTAGAGACTCAAAGTGCTGTGCCACTGCTCTCAAACATTTGATTGCCCTTACTTTGAATGCCACCACCTGCAAAAATGCCTTTTTATTCCCTTTGAGCCTCTTGAGAAGGAAGTAAAAATGATAATTCATGACAAACATTAATTAATTGTTTACAAGATGATCTTTTCTTTTTCTAACTTCTGTTCAGCAGACATGTTGAGCTGCAAGACTCCACGCTTGATGCCAGAGCTTGTCAAGAGGTCTGCATTGTTGTTTATCACTCAGGCATAGGATAGACTGCAGGTCATTGTTTCTGCAGTTCAAGTAGGACTGTCTAGCTCTTGTTTGAAGAATGGAAGTGCCATGCATGAGTTCCCCAGTATAAAAGAACTACCGGTTCTAAGAAGGAACCGGGATTTAGCTTCTAATGCAGAGTAAATAAACATTTTTCACCATCTCTTGCTCCATGTGATTTTGGAAAGGTCAAGAGGTGCCATTACAGTATTTTAAAAGCTCCAAATTATGTTTAAATAACGTATCGCTAAACTCGGAGAAATCTTATCAGAATTTAAGAACCTATTGTCATTGTTTTAGTTCTTGAATTCATCATCAGAGGAAGACGTATTTTGAAAGGAATGCGCTGTTGTTAGGAAGGCTGAGATTCACTCAAGGCTGGGACTCAGCTTTGCCCCCAAGATAAAGCATAGTCCCCCCCCCCCGACAATGCAGACTTTATTTAACTGAGTCCTTAAATTCAAGAATTAATTCTACCAGAGATGTTACACCATGCTAATAACTGATCTGAGCATCCCAATCAGAGGCTAAAAGAGAAAACTACAGTCAAATTTAAAAAATGCCACCAAAACACTGAAACCTGGGCAGCAAAATTTAGCTCCCCAAATTACACTTATGCAGCTAAAGGTGAGCAAACAGGTTTGCAGAGAAACTGAGCTGCCGCAACCCAGCTGAAATCATTAGAAACTGTGGTGAACAGCACCTTTGCAAATCAGACTTTTTATTTACTCATATATTTTTTAAATACGTATAAACACATGTTTATTTGCACACACGTAAGCAGACATGTTTTGGACATGTTGCTCTGTTCCTCTTGCAACAAAACAATTCCAAGAACTTTAAACCATATCAAAAGTCTGGCAAAAAGGTAAAGAGAGTGAAAAGTCTTACTTGTAGGAGGTGTACAGTAATACAGCTTCTCGAAGAACTCTGGTTTCCACATTCCAAATTAGGAGCCCTTAGTTTTATGGCTGCAAGGCTAAAAATCAATGCCATATTTTCTGAGTTAATACTAAGGGTTGCACTTAACAGACATGGAGACTAATAAGGTATGCAGAAGGAGTAAAAGCAGCACACAAAAAATTCAGGCCTTCGTCTTGGCGACGATCCAGCACAATGATGTTTCAACCAGATTTGAAAAAAAAAAAAAAATCAATAACATCTGTGGTATAATGGTTAATTAAAGAAGCTCTTCAGCAGAGCTCAAGATGAGAGGCTCGGCCTGAAATTCAGACAGCTGAAGCTTGATTATCAGGAAAGAATGCTTTTTTAGCTATGAGTGGATAGGCCAAAAGCTGCAATGTGTGGAAATGGGGGAAAAATTGCTTTTATTTTAACTTTCTTTAAGTAATCAATACATGGTTTTCACCTGCATTAGGAGCTGTTTAGAGCAAAAGCCTCTTTCTATACATCTATATAAATATAATCTGCTCCCTTTGGAATCTGTAGATTTAAAAACAACAGCAAAGATAAGCAGGTTGGCTGCCTGCTCTTAATTCACAAATTCTCCACCTTCCCTCCCCACCCCCAGGCCCTCCGGCTGTGCCTTACTACAAAACCCATCCCATGGCACGATCCCTCCAGCTACATTCTCTTCTTATTTAGTTTAATTTTTAAGACCTGAGCCTTTCAAGATTGAGCCTGAAAGAAATTAATCAAAGATTGAATATTAAAGCATAATATCTGCAGTAACCAGACAATTCTACCGTCAGCCTCTGCACCTTTCTATCTTGTGCTTTCTACTCTTTTATTTGTCACCTCTATCTAAAATATATATGCATAGATTTACAGCCAGAAGGGACTATCCTAATCCCTTGCATGACACGGGAAAGAGGTTTCCAGCTGGTAATTCCTGTGCGTTGTCTATATCCCAGGGATGAGCTGGAAGACACATAGTTAAAAAAAAAAAAAAAAAGATCCTGATTTAGACATTTCAAATGACAGAAAATCCACTCCATCTCTTGGCAAGTTTTTCTGAAAGTTAATTAGCATCACCATAAAACTGTCTTATGTTTAGTCTGAATTTTTTCTACCTACTTGTGTCTTGGTCTGCAAAGTTCAAGAGCTGTAGGCTTTCAGAAATTGTCTCTCTGTAGAAATTACAGACCATGGTCAAGCCTGCTCTTCATTGTCTTCCGGATAAACTGAAAAAGATGGTACCTTTTTACTTTCTTACCATAGATTTTTTCTTGTAACTCTTTTCTGAACCTATTTTGCTATGTTAGGGTCCTTTTCAAGGGCCGATAGACAAACACAAGCTCTTCTTCCAGTAGCAATCTCACTAATGCTTAATATCAGGGCTCTGGCTTCTATTTAGTTTTTCCCTATTGATCCCATCCAAAAACTTCTTAGCTGCCAACTCCCACACTAAGAGCTCAATTATTTCAACCCTTTTTTCCAAAATGCATGTCCTTTCCTTAAAAATAAGAGCAGCATTCCTTCTTCCAGAAGGTAAAATACCATGTATTCAACCATGTTATAACAAATCTTGTTAGAAAGAGTACAGCTCTGCAAATATAACAATTCTTTCATTCTGCAATGCTAAGCGAAACATGTCCCACATATTACAACTGTCAGGAACTGCATTTTCTATTTTCCAGAAAATTCCAAAATGGAATTCAAACAGATGGCAAATATTTTTTAAGTTAGCCACCAAATGAAGTTTCAGGCAGAAAAATTTTGCTGGGTAAAAATGATTTATTTAAATAATTTAAACATTTAATTCAAATTTTTATTTTAAAATTAGTATTGCTTCTATTTACATATTGCTTCTTAAAATGCACATACAAATTAATTATCAAAACCTGTTCCAAAATGTTAAAACAAGTTGTTTCAACACTAGCCCAGTGTTTCCTTTCTTTTTCTTAGGTGCAATCTCTTGAAAGCATTACTTTTTCCAGACTTTACAAATCTAAGGGAAACAACAGGGCTCATTGAAAAAGACTATAATAAATGAGTTTAACTCACACTAATGAAAATCTAAGTAGGCAGGTCTCTCTTTTTAAACTGTAAGGCACAAAGTAGCAGTAAAAATAAAATCAGAAGTTTTGTGAACTCAGAATTTTCAGTGCAGGGCGTCCAAAAGCAATCAGGATTGATTTACTTATGCTTCCATTTAAATCAATGTTAGCTTTACGGCTGTCTTCAAAGGGAGCAGACTTAAGTCGAGAGAGAGTGCAAAGTAAAATCCTGCCCCCTCAAACTTTCTGCCAGAATTCTTGAGATTGCTCTGGAGTTCAAGTGGAATTTTCCTCAGCAAACAGCATAGCCAGTGCAAAGATCTTTTATGGCATCAGCCCTGAAGAAATGAAAACATCAGCAAGTACATATTTGGAAATATAACTGCATTCACAGTCAAAACCAAAGGAGACAGATATCATCAAGAAAGAGCTGCACCCGACTTACTCCATGTCAGATTATGTCCATCGGTGCATTTTGTTATATGTGCCAAACTTTTCTTAGCATGCTTTTTTTTTTCCTGAATTAAGTTTTATTTTATATACATATATGACATCCAAGAAACACATAATCATCTTTTCTTTTTGGACAAGAAAGGTTCCCCATCCTTAGCTCCCTTAGAGCCGTATTGCAAAGCATCATGTTAACTGTTCTCTGCCACGATTATAAGCTCCTGCAGGCACTAGACCATTTCTACCACAAGGTGAGAAGAGCACTGGCGAAGCCTCCGTGCTCTCCCACAGCATCCAAAAGAGCCAAACACTCCATTAATAAAATACTTCTGCCTGTAGACCTCCTCAGATGAATTGACAGCTCTCCACTCTACAGTAGCCCCCAGCGAGATCCCTTGCAAGGGTCCTCTGAACAGGCAGAGTCTGCCAAGAGATGATACACCGAAATGGTGTCATTTTTAAACCCAGCTTTAATAATGATCTGGCAGTCAGCTAGGTCCATCAGCCCTACCTCCCACAGTCCCATTTAGATAATCAAGTAGTTCTTTATTATTTGGCATGTGTCGTGCATACTCATTGTTCCAGTGAGCATTCCTCCCAAAGAGGACCAGGGCCTTCAGCCAGATGAATGGTGGCTGTAAGGGCTGTAGGGGCAGGCAATGGAGTTAGCACTGGACCAAGGATTTGAGGCAGTCACATTGGCATTGGTCATGCCAATAATGCTCTCGGGATCATCTAGAAGACCTAGGAGCCAGACATCCAGCTGAGAAGCTGAGGTGGCATGAAGATTGTATGTCATCCACGCAGATTGACGTGTGTCAAGAGATAACATTGAACTTCCCTGACCTTTGCGGTCTCTCTAACAGGACCTCAACACCAGACTGCCTTTCCTCTTCTTTTCTTCAGAAGGTGTCAGTGGACTGTGGCATGGCATTGTTCTATGGTGAGTACCCAGGCAGCCCCATCTCTCTGGCACCTCGTTAGGAGCCTCTGTGAACCCTAGAGTCCTGAGAACCTCTTTCCTACCATTTCCTTCATCCCACATCCGTGTCTGTCCCAAACCTTAATCATAGGTAATGTTTGCAAATCTTGGCCCATATGATCAGCAATTTTTCTCAGTTTCCCTAAAACTTGTTCCCTCTGAAGGTGCAGATTCCTGAAATCCATTGGGTGTGCAGAGACCAGGGGTAGGATATGCAGAACCTTGGACGTGCAACCAGTATCTAAATTACTGCTTGGTTTAATCACAGGACTGATATGATTTGGATCTGGGCACAGTACCAGCTTAAACACATGCAGACCTCTCACAGCATTGCTTCAAAATTCAGCTTGAGCAACAAGCCTGTAACCATGCTTCAAAATCTGCTGTTTTGCAATGTCCAGGAATACACAGGAAACTTGAACTGCAGCTAAACCCTAACTCCTGTAGTTACTTTGCAACTGAGACCCACCAGGAGCTTGCAGAATGCTCTTGCATCCCTATGAACCTTAAAAAAGACCAATGGTATTCTTAACATACGTCTGGGATGACACACTTCTGGGTAAGATACTGAGCCCAGAAAAGTTACTTAAGTGCTGGCTTTAATGTATCTAGTCATAAGAGCGCAATTTGGTTTCTGTGGTTTGTTTCACCCCTGGCTCTCCTAGAAGGTCGGTTTATAATGTGAAGTGGCAATCTCTGAAACATGGAAAACATACATGCTAGGAAACGAGCAGACCACCAATGTACTTCACACACTGTAGCCCACGAAAGAGACACCAAAGGTATCTTTAAGTTAGCACAGAATCGAGGGGGTGATGTAGAAATGTGAAGCTCTGTATTTAACATCTAACTTCTCTGAGACCAAAGAATAACCCAAAATGTGCATTGCAGTGGTTGCCCCAGCCTGCAGGCAGACTAGACTCTCCTCTACTCGCCTTGGTCTGAGCAAAGAGAGGTTTGTGTTTTCTCTTCCTTCTCTAGGCTGAATAAAGAAGCCACGATAGATGTTTGTGTCAAAAGGGGAAACAACTGGCATGGGATGATCATGAAATTCCAGTGTGTTATGGGTTTTGATGTTTTTCCTCTGTATGCTTAGGGCAGTGTGCCAAAGGAACACTTCTGATCTGAATTAATGAGAGAGGTAAATTTCAGAATTACACTCCGCAGTTCAGCCTCTGAACTCTTAACCAGCAAAACAAGATTCAGCACGAGATCCTCCCACAGTGCTTCAAACACACACACGTGGATATGCACACACTTCTGCAAAGTCTGAAGCAACAGAGCAGCTGGCAAAATCAAGAATTAACCGCCAAACTGCATTCTGAAAGAGCTCTTGTTCAACAGCCTCTCCTTAAAAGTACTAAGAGCCACATGCCTCCCTGACAAAAGACACCTCATTTCTGCCTGTTGTTTCTGTAATTCTGTTTTGAATTCTGCAAGTTTTCATGCTTCAGTGTTTTGGAGAGCATTGTATGAACTGCAGTGAAAAAATGACAGGTAAAAGCTGATAAAGGTGATAGAGTTTAAATAGGATCTACCTGGGTCAGAGGAGCAGTGAGGTAATGGATCTCTTTATACAAATGAATCCAAAAAGCAGACGTTTTAAAAGCTGCTTTTAATTTTGCCTGAACTGATTCATCTACGCCCTGATTCATATATCCAGATTGATGACGTCACCCCCACCGTTGCAGAAGAAACACAGAGCAAGAGGCAGACCTCCGCTATCTTTGCAGAAATCCGGAGCAAGTCCGTTGACTTCTGGGAGTTACGCTGGGTTTACAATGAAATAAATGAGAGCAGAATCTAGCCCATGAAACCATAAACTCAGCTGTTATCAGGCAGAGTCTTAGAATTCACTATTAATATCTGCACTGAGAGCTATTCTGATTACAATTGCAAAATAATATTTTATATCCACTTTTACTATCTTATTCAAATACAGGAAATGAGTCAATCTTCAGAGAACAGAAAGACCAGTCAAAAGAATTGGAGAGTCATATAATTCAGCATCCAACTTTGAAGTGAAGGAAGGGAAAAGTGATTCCTGCAAACAGTCTGCAAGTGGGACTGTTAACATACTGCTAAAGGTCATACTCATAGACTCTCTCGGTATGGTGGTTTCAGTTGTTCTCTTCAAAGCACACGCAGTCATGTGGATGCCCTTCTTCATTAAATGCAGAATGAGTGCAAACGCTGCTGAACAAAAAACGGCCACCACAATCTTCCTACGATAATTCACTCTGAAGTAACCTGGGATTCTCTGGGTGAAGAAAAGCGAGGATGGTACCTGCAATTCACATCACTTAAGCATTTCCATCCGATGCTAATTGTAGCTCTCTTAAATTATGTTTTGTATAGTTCCCGCTTAAAGATGCATTTTCTGTAAAATACATCTAGACCCAACTCACTTGCTTTTCACTATAAACAAAGTGTTAAAAATAGAAACAAAAGCACTTGGCCTTCCCTGGTGCGAAGGCTCGAGCCAGCCCTGCTCTCGGAACTCAGACTCTCTTTTTCTTTAATGGAGTATTACAGACATGGCTCAAAAAAGAGGCAGCAGCTAGTTCTATTTTTGTCCCTTATTTTTCATTGAAAGCCCATGCCTTCTAATGCTTTTAAGAAATCCAGTTCTTCATATTTACATCATGTGCTAGCTTTCACTGATGTGGCTTTCATTGTGGGAGTGAAAACAGGCTTGAGGGCAGGTTGTACAAGTCTGTCCAGGACTTTGGGTATGAACTCAGGTGCTGGTTCACTATGTGCTGGTAGCGCCATCCAAGGCAGAGTTTAAACTACCTGAGATACTTTTATAGGACAGCTGCAGCATTAAAAGGAAGGGATACGGGAGCCATGAAATGACAAAGAAAGTCTAAGGAGTCATGAGGAAATAACCTTAATGAGGTCCTAGCCGAGGAGCCAGGAGCTGTGAGAAGGAGCTCTTGCTCTGGGCCTGCATTCAGAAATTGCCATGGCAAGGAAAAAAACAGGTTGCCTTAGCTGATCGCTTGCCATTTTATTTACCTCCAATTACTGCCCCGGGGATTGCCTGAGAAGTCAAGTATCATGCCTGTCCTCTGAAAGAGCAGTGCTCTTGCTCAGTGGACTGAGAAGAGCCTTGCTGCGATCTCCTCCCCGGCCAGGCAGGAGGGCTGCTCCACGAGAGGGACGGTGCAGCAGAGCCTGGGGGTCTGGAGCAAGGGCAGGCACAAAGCTGTGAGCTTCCCCTCGGAAAGAGGGGACAAGTCTTAAAGGGTGGTCTCTGTGAGAGAGCATTTTAAATTGAAGGTCTTCCATAATGGAGAGGAACATTATTTCTAACATGTAATTCCATATATTTTAAGGTACTGCCATAGGCTACTCTAGCAGGAGACGTTTCAGAAATCCTGTGAAGAAGAAAAATTGTGAATTATATACTTGGCTGATTCCCCCTAAACAGCAATGGTGCAGCTACTGTGGTATGGGTGTCTGGGTCACTTCTCCTGCGGCTCCCTTAAACATTTTACATTTAACAGGAGGAGGACTTAAAAATGACCTACAAATCAAATGGGCAGAAATGATCAGCAATGTGCGTTGAGCACCCCCAGTAGGTAAACTATAAAAGCATTTAGTATGTTAACTGTTTTCAAATGACATCAAACTCCACTTCAGTTATTGAAGTCTGTTTTTTCTCAATGAACCCAGGTTACCAAGGTCATGTTAACTACAGAGCTCTGCTGGTGCCTGAAGTCATTGTATGGTGGGTGAGACATAGGTCTCCCTGCCTTGTTTTTTTTCTTTACATTTTCTTGTTTGAGCTGTCATAGACAATAAGAGCAGACTGTGCTTTCCCGCTCCGTGAGCAGAGAGAAGCCCATACAGGCTTGAGGCAGTTGCAGTCCCCCAGCAGAATTAGGATCATGATTCACCAGGAGGGGGGAAAAGGGAGACGGGCTATAGCACAACCACGCCGGCGAGCACGCACAACCTCCTTGCCCTCTGGTACCGCTGGGCACACCGCGGCGGTGGGGAACCTGTGCCTCACCCTCTCAGAGGAGTGATACCACAGAAGAGCTGAGAATCAGATGGCTTCGTCTGGAGGCTGGGTGGGAGCTGAGGACTCCCAGCACGTCACAGCTCTGTCTTCAGAAGCCTGAGAGTTAGTCTACACGGAGGCACTCAGGAAAGATAACTTGAATTAACTAAGCAGAGCTTTTTAAAGTGAACGCATTAAGCTACATTGAACCCCTCTCTGCTCTCATCTGTTTCAGTCGTAAGGAAGTATTGTCTGTTCTTTTTCCATTTAAATTGTATCGTCCAATAAAAGATATTGCTTCTTCCTAAAAACCTTCCCTGCCTTATTCACTTCAGCTCTAAGACTCCTTTGTTTGTTAATGAATTAGCTCTTGTGTACCCGTATCAAGGCAATGGCGCAAAAATTGACTTTATAACAATATAGGAATACATCATTACCCTAATAGATAAGTATTTTGAACTGTATATCTGTTTGGCTAAATTAATCCTTAGCTTGTAATAGAATTTAATAGCACACTGATTAACTATTGCATAAAGTTGAGCCCACAAACTATCTCTGTTGCAGCTGAATGAAGACAAACACCCACACAAATGTGACCTGATGGCACAGGGTGCCGTTAGTGTCAGTGCTGTCTGGTTCTGGGGGAGGGGGTTACGTTCACACAGCAGCTCATCCCTCCCTCTGTGTGTGTGAGTGATCTTCAGTGCAGCATGTGTTCACCCATGCAGCTGGAGGGGTTCAGCTCGCTTGCAGCGAACAACGTGATGTGTTGCGCACATGGGCTCTCAGGACAGCGCAGCTCCCTGAGGTTCCTGCCTTTTGTCTGTTTACGCCACAGCCCTAATGTCAAAGACTTTTTGTTTGTTTGTTTCTTACGAGGGCGATGGGAAGGGGAAGGAAATGGATCTCTGGTTTAATAAAATTCTTAAGTCTTTGTTTAAGCATGTCCCATATAGTTATGTCTTCCCTTTGAACGTGAATGATATCTTTTCCAATTTTAATTAACAGTTCACAAGTGGATAAGCTAAATAGCCATTTAGAACTATGGAAATGTAATTGCTCCACCATCTGGTCAGCTGTAATATTTTATGATGAATATATGAAGAAACAATGGGGGTTTTTTACTGCCAGTGTAAACCACCATGATTCTTTCAGAGCACGGGTGTGTAGATCTGGATTCTGGCCCAAGGTCATCCTTGAACCTTGAAGACCACTTTCCCGGGCATCATGGCTGATGGCCATTTAAAGTAGCATTTATATTTCCCTTCACTTATTTTGAAGTTAATGCTTACAGATGTTTTGGTTTAGTTTTGACCTTTGTTAAGCTAGCAGGAACACTGAATGAGCTATATCGTGTTTTAATTTTTTCTTATGCAATTCTGATTACTGTGCGGTACACAGAGTTGAGGCAAAGGAGGTATCATTCCAAGACCAATGTGATATTCTCTGTATTTACACTGCTACTTCAAAGGGAAGAAAAAAAAATGTCATTACCATAACAATGTGCAGTTCATGTATCACAACTATAATAGAACTCTAGTAACTTGCTGGCTACTGAGTCTTGGAAATTTAAATGTAATGACACAGTTTTGCTGCAAATCTATGGTGGCAGAGGCCATTTCTTAGGTGCTATTGTAGAAAGGATCTAACTGCATTGGAAATGTATTTATTCTTTCTGAAAGGAAGGACAATGGTGCAAAAACCAGGAAAATGATTTGCAGAAATTGACTTTTTTCTTTTAAGTTGATGACTGAAAAACATGTAGATCTTATTATTAAGAGTCCAAACACTCAGATACAGCTTTGGCAGATTTAAAACTTTGATGAGATCTTGTATAAAGACAAATAGTGAAGAGATGCCATATACTGAAATCTCTATGGACAAAATTCTGTGAAAGTCAGTAGGAATTTTACCACTGACTTGAAAAGAATCCAGACTCCATCCTATACTTCAATCCAGACCTTAAGAAAATTCGACAACTTGAACCCAGCTTGTTATAGGGAAGTGTAATGAGAGGCAAAGAATGGGCAGCTCATCCCTACAAACTGGAATTAGGACTGAATCAATCAAGAAAAGGCAGATTAATTAAAACAATAGTGACTGTTACTTTGCAGCTAGAGTAGTCAAGGGCAGTAAAACCAGGTTAGGAGATTTTTAATTTTTTAAAAAATATTCCTTTAGTATTTGCCTTCTCTTCCTACCAGTTCTGCTGGGGGAAGGTGCGGGGACCGTGCCTGTATGACGCACCAGGGTGGGGATGCTGCTGTAAGGCTGGTGCTAATGCAGCCTTCGCGGAAGTTCTGCCTGCTTGGGGAGGATGGCAGGGACTCAGCTCCTCACTCTGCCTTTGACCATCATCAGGCTATTCTACAAGCAGTCAAACGAGTGAAGCTGTTTACTGATGTATCTGTGTTCTTTGACCATCATCAGGCTATTCTACAAGCAGTCAAACGAGTGAAGCTGCTTACTGATGTATCTGTGTTCTCACCCTCACATCTTCATGCTACCATAACACCAGCGCCTCCCATCTGCTGAGTAACCTCGCTCCTCTCTGCTATATCACTAATTTTCCACTTACACAAACAAACCACTTCCATGGCCCTGATACCAGTAGCTGCGCTACTGGGGGGTTTCAAGACATGTGGCTGCCGACTGGCCAGCCCCCAGGCTGAGCAAAACAGGCACTGGTGAGCTCAAGCTGGAGCTTCAGCCTTGGACAAGCACAATGTTGAGCCTCCCTGTCCTTTTCCCAGCCACCAGTTTTTACAGTACTTGTGGGAACCCTAACAAATGTGGTTGGAAGTGGCCAATGGGCTCAGAAGCTGTGAGATGGAAACATGAGGGGGTGGAGGAGAAAATGAATCAAGGGAAAATTTAGAAAGCACTGAATTAAAGTCTTTACATTATTTTATTCCTACCTCACCCATAGCAGCTTATCACAGCGATCAAGGAACTGAAATACTGCCAACAATCAATTCCTTATAGGCCATGGGATAACTGTCAGGTAACACTGAGTAAAGCAGAGAGAAGGTAGATAACTGTGCGTAACCCGCACTAACTGGAACACCAGACACAATACCAGGACCAATAGAGAACTCAAATTTGTGAACAAACAACTAGTGAGACATGGAATTATTTAAAAGACGTGTAGATGAGGCGCTTAGGGACATGGTTTAGTGGGCATGGTGGTGTTGAGTTGACGGTTGGACTCGATGATCTTAGAGGTCTTTTTCAACCTTAATGCTTCTATGATTCTATGATTCTGTCTGTGAACCACACAAGTCACCAAATAATTTCTTCACATAAGGAGACAAGATACTGCAATGTGTAATGATTTGTCTAGAAATTCCCTTCCCTTGCTGGCAAATCCTTATCTCTTACGTAGTAAGAAGTAACTCAGAGAAAATATCCAACTTGGAGGCTGGAGCTGTGAACTTACTTGTGGACTTTAGTTCAACGTTTGCTCACCAGCATGGAGCGGATTTTGCCTGTGATTTGCACAGAGAATAAAAGGCACATTCTCTTGTACATATGAGGAAAGAATTACCACCTTCAGGACATTTCATTTTTTGTCAGCACTAACAGAAATATCAGATTTTGCTAAGAGCTTATGGAACTCCACCCTGAGCCTCCCGTGAAATGTGACCCTGTGCAAACAACTGGAAGTGATGCAGAACAACAGGCCCACGGTTATCTAGGCTCCTAATGGCCATGTCTGTTAGCATTTGGGTTTGGAGGAGCCCTGAGGTTTTGAGGCAAATCCCCCAGTCATCTCCACTTACCGTGTGTTGGTTCAGACCACAGGATGGTTTTGGTAAGCACTGATGGATTCCCTCCCTTATCACACCTATGGCTACGCAGGGCCTCCTGGCACCACTGGGGTTTGGATTTGGCTCCCCCCGTTTCAGACTTTTTTCAGGATCTTTTTCCTTTCTTGAGCAGTGCGGTCCTATGGCACAGCTGGGATCAGTTCCAAGGCTGTGCACTAGAGGGCAATTACACTCGTACACGCGCGCCAGTTCATTACAATAATATTCTTGCAGTAGGGCAGAATACATCGATGCAGATATCCTCAATTACCTGCAGGATCCTGATGACTACAAATCATTCACTGCAGGCTAGCAAATGGTACTTTTTAGCTGTCTCCATTGTAAAAGATAGCTTTGCATTTTGAAAATTACCTGAATATCTTATTTTTATCCACCTAGGAGATGAGTCTCCTTAAATAATCCTATTTTCCACTGATATCCATTTAGATATTATTTCTTTATCCACCTTTTTTAACTTCAATTTAAGAATGCAGCACCAGTGATCATATGTCTCTATAGTCAGATATTGGAAAACAATTCAGAGTTCAAATTGATGTTTTGTTGCATTAGATTTTATTTAAAGTTGTATGTCTTTTGGAAAGAAGTATTCCCAGTTTTGCACTAAGCAAAAATATATCTTATGTAAGAGTCTGATTTAAAACCATTGAGCTCAGTGCATTTTGTTATTTAGCTCAATAAAACCAGAGAAAACCCCAAATTTTGTTTGTTCTTGTCAAGACATCAATTAATTGTTGTCTTCTACAAAAAGATGGGGTTTTTTTTGTATAAGATAATGACCATCTTACTGCTTAGAAGTAGTTTGTGTGTCACCTGGTTTCTGGTGACATTGTGCCTCACTCTCTCCTAGAATCTGTTAGCCACAGCAGCTTGCAGGTAGGTGTGATGGGAGTACCTTTAGTGTCTGTCACCAGGAGAAACTTATGTGAAAAGAGAAGCAAAAGGGGCTGACACAAAGTTTTGTGAGACCTCAACAAAAAAAAACTGGCTGAGAACAATTCGTCATGTGAATTACTGGAGACCTAGAAGGCAGATGACAGCTGCTGGAGCTGAAGGAGGAGACAGCTGCTAAGGGCAGAAAAAGGTCAGTAATGTAGTCTTCCAAGATTTGGCCAAGCAGAAGTCACGTGAGCTTCTAGTGAAGTAGTGAGGACTGAAGATAGATTTGAAGGGTCTCGGATGAAATAAGAGGAAGGAAGCAATTTCTCCTCTGTTATTATTCAAGTAAAATACAATGGTGTCTAAAACAACCAAGATCTGCTCCAGAATCACTGGATCCATGATTCTCTCCAAAAAAGACGGCAGACTTACAACTGTGGGTCACCACACGTACACACTCCACAGGAATTAGAACTAGAACACAAAAATAACATCTCCTGGCCAAAGTCCTTGTCTGACATACCCTGAAGATGTGAGCTAGACTGTCCCTTATTCAAGGCCCAGCATACTTGCTGAGATTCTCCTACCAGAAACCGACCAAGCCTGGAGACCCACGCTGGGGTCCTGAGGACCACAGCATCACTCTTGGGGATTGAGCTGGTCCTTTCTATAGTGCAATACTTACTTGGCGCTGCCAAGGAAAGTCTCAGGACTGTGTTCTTCTCTAGCTTTCATCTTCCCCACAGCCCAGAGTTCACCTCTGCAGATCCAGCAACACCCCTCCTAGGAGCCCACTCCTCTGGTCAGAGCGGGTGTCAGAGGAACCCACTCCTTCTGCTGGCTGTTCAAAGAAGAGTGGGCAACTGGCTACCTCCTGTCCCTGGAGAAGCAGCACCTCTGTATGTTGATGATATTCTGTCAGATGTTCAGAACACCATCCATCTTTCCCCTTTTTACTTAAAAAAAAATCATGAGAAAGGCAAATTCGCAGCCTGCTATTCCTACTGTTGTATTTCAACCTCTTCTCAGATCAGGGGTGGTTTCCTTGCCAGCATTCCTTATGCTATTTAAGACTATTGGCTTATTTGACTTCCAGAAAGCTTATTCAATGAACCTATAGGGCATTTCTTCTGGATACAATGATCCAAAACTTTGAAACTGAGACAGGCTCCTTATTTGCAAGTGCTGTTGTTCATTCCCCTTTAGCATTCTTGTTATTGCACATTTAGAAACACGAACCACTTTTCTGCTATCCCTTGATAACAGAGATCTCTCAGCTGTTTACGAAGAACAAACTCCTTAGGTAAGACCAGGTTAGATTTTACTTCAGCTAAACTGTCTGGGTCAGGCTGTAAGGGGCATAATTGTTTATTTATGGGTGCGTTAGTTACAACAGGCTCAATGGAAAGAAAAGTGAGGGGCCGTGGACAAGGAAGAGAAGACGGGACAGGACAGGGAGAAGATATAAGAGGGGCAGAAAGGGAAAAAAAACCCCAACCCTAAAAATTCAAAGAGATATTCAACCAACTATTAATGGATGGACGTAGACTCATATTGTGCTCCAGAAGCCTGCAAATACCCCTGCCAGTTACAAGTTGGTGAGTTCTCCTTGCAGTTCCTAAGGATGGAAATGGAGTGGGACAGTTCAAAAGTGGAAAAATCCTTCCTGGTTCATCATGCTGTCAGTGGGGGATGGGGAATGGGGGGAAGCACAGTGGGAGAAGAAATGACTTTGCTGCACTCCAAGTAGCTGTGACTTGCTAAAAGTGCACTAGTCCTTAAAAATAGCCCCAACCAACCTGTGGTGAAGGGTAGTACTTTAAGTAATTCCTGAAGATTACTAGAGTAATATTAATTATGGATGGGAAATTCAAACATCAGATGCCCAAAAATGCAACTCAGATCAGAATATTGCTACTATACCGAGCGGATAAACATAAAAAGCAGAAAGGAAAAATTCAAGTGAAAGAATAAATATACTGTGTAAATATTACCATTTGGTTCCACTAACATGCTAAGCAATCTTCTATTTCTAACTTAAACACCATGTTTCTTTTTGAGTTCAGGGTTTTTCTATCAGTTATCATAATTTTTAAATACCGGGGAAGAAAATTAAAAAGAAATGAGATGTTTGAACTCCGCAAGCCCCAAAGCAATTTAAAGATTATAGTATGCTAAGAAATTCCTTCCTTTAAAAAAAAAAGATTGGAATGACGTGCAAGGGGAAAATATTTCTGTATTTTTAATAGAAACAGTATTGTATGTAAAAACTTGGCCACACAACTTTTCCATTAATTGAAACAGAATACTGTCTGGAGTTTTGTTTTCATATTCATTAAGGCCAGCATCTAATGTAGCATGTGTATATACTGCAAATTATAATGTACTTTATATACATCACAATACAGTTATATACAATTGTACATTATATACAATATACAACATTGGCACCAATGTTTTCCTCTGTCTTTTGTATTCACCACACTTTTTACTCATTGATATCAAAAGCTATAGATGTCAATGAAAAAATGTGTGTGCTGATATTTTAGTAAAAAATTTGCAGCAATAATACTCTAATTTGTATTACTAAGACGTCTCCTAAGCATAAAGAAAGACTTGACTTTTTTAATGGATCCTTTACACAAAGAGAGCTTTGTGCTCAGTAATATTAGGCATGATCAAGAAGCACATTTTGAACACCTCTCATTTACTATATATTAAAGAGAAGGCAAATATTTTTATGATGTTGAAGTAATAGGAAGACCAGGGTCAGGGTTTTACCCAAAATGTTTTGCCAAAGGAAGTGAAAACTAGCCATCAAAATGTTCTCTGCTCTCAACAATGAAGAGAGAAGAAGGAACAAAGAGAGGATGAGGTTAAAAAAAATCTGTATGGCCCCCAAACTAAATTATTATTTTATATTAGATTTCAGTTAGGATAACAGAGTAGAAGCTGGGAACAAAAACACCTTGGCTAATGGGAAAAGTAACTAGAAAAGGTTAGAATAGAATTTTCTATCTTAGGTGGAAGAAGAATTCAAAGAGCTCAATGTGTTCAAGGAAGGAACACGAGATAACCTTCCTCCCAGGCTACTGAAAAGACTAACGCATGGAATTGTGAGCTCTATAGAAAGGAATAAAAATAAAAATCTATCAAATCAGCCTGGTACTGTCTGACTGAAAAAGAGCAAACATAACACTTGTATTTAAAACAGCAAAAAATGCCCTGGGCTAGTACAGACCAGTGGTAGCCTGACCTCAGTAGCATACAAAGCTTTCTGGTGCATTTTAAGGGGAGCAAATACCACATTTCAAGATGTATAAATGATATACATTATTTCTTTTGCTATGAAGCATCCACTTGGGTTGTGTACATGTGCAAGCAATAAAAGTGCTTGTTTACTTGAAGTAAGCAGGCAGCTCAGATCCAGAAGAGAGGCTTCTGGAGTAAACATCCTCTTTAGACTCTTCTGGGGATACTCCTTCCCCATTCCTTATTCCGGTCTTTCCCATGCTCTGAGCCCTCCTTTCCGTATTGATGTCTTCTACCCAGGACCTTATTCTGGTGCCTCATCCTCTCCTCTCCCCTCCCCTCCCCTCCCCTCTGCTCCTCTCCCCTCCGCACCTCCCTTTTGCTCAGAAAAGCAGCTGATAGTGTATTTTCACATATATAACCAACATGTTACCTGATGGGATTGCATTACCTGGGCACCTACCTTTTGAGTAAAATAATTTAAAAAGTTGATACTTATCTGACATATGCGTTATACCATGAATAAACAATGATTAGATGTATGAAGGATAAAAAATTTGAAAATGCAACATTGGTTTTACTTTATCAAAGATAGGTCAAGCCTTCTTTTTTTATTAAGCATTTTATTCTGTATAAAATAGACGTGGTAGACCTAAGGTTTTACAAAAGCCTTTGATGTGGCAGAGTATAAGAAATTGTTAGTTTGCTAGGATAAATTGAGGAATAGTCCAAGAACTGAAAGATGGATAAAGAACTGGATAACAGAAAAATTAAACTGCGTTATTCAATGAGCTTTTGGGCTGGTTGCAAGTTATTGACAGAATCCCTCCAGAATTAGCCTTTCAAATGATTGCATTTTATCTTTCCTTTAAAGATGTGACAAGTCCAAAGTATCAGTCGTGTCCTGCAGAGCTAATAAAGACATCTTTTGGCATAAGTGGCATGCCAAACCAGCGTGGCACACCTGCACAGCCCACTGAATCCCCACTCCCTTCTTCCCCGGGACAGCCAGGGAAGGAGAAGGAGAGACCAGTGAGGGAGGGCTGGCTCCAGCACGAGAGCAGAATTAGCACCGTGTTACCCCCCCGCCTCAGACACCCGCAGTGCGAGAGCAGCAGCGTGGCTGGAGCCACCTCTATTGGCTCCTGATTGATCCTCTGCTTTCTCAGGGATTAGCGAGGAGACCTTAAGTCCCATTTCCTTGTAATTTACTCCTTCTGCATGTCTCCAGCTCTTACATTTGCAAGATCTCTCTTATTCTTTTGATTTGGCATACCAGTGCGTGTTGTTGTGTTCTCTTGAGATGTTCTAACAACCCAACATGCCTTGTGGCCTTCTTGTCCAGGCTGTCCCCATCTCCTGAGCAGGCACCTGCCTCTACCTTTATGATTCTCTTAGAGAGACAGATTTTTAAAGAAAATAGCCTACCCCAAGGGTATACCAGCCTGTTCAAGTTATCTCACAGGGCACTCACGGGCGGGTGGAGGCTTTGCTGCCCCAAATCTAGTAGAAAAAAAACCCACTTTCCTACAATGTATCTTCTTGCTTTGCTTGCCTTCATGGATGCCTGATGGTATTTAATGGGGTGGAGAGCCAGAAGTAGAGCAAGGGGCATCGTCTTCTGTGGAAAGAAAAAAATGAAAGAAAAAGAGAGGGAAGAAACCAGCTCTTCTAATATTTAACACTCATTAGGGCAAGCAGAAGGCCTGGTGTAGCAACAACAGGCCTGGTGTGAGAGGAGGCGACAGATCCAAGGGCAATAGGGTGCCAGGGCAAGCATGGTAGCTTGCTGTACAACCACGATTATGGCCCCAGCCTTGTTCTAGCCTCCTCTGGATTAATCTGTTCTCTATCCCCACTCTCCAGCCTAGGCATGGACTGAACTTGTCTTCAACACAGTCCCTAATCTCTTAATCTCTCCAGTTTCCCCCCATTCTACCTTATTCCTAAGGTTTCTGCTAAGCTTTACCATTATCACCCAGACCTATTCTATGTAATCTCTCCAACACCTTATCTAATTTAACCTAAATGGTGCCCAGCAAACAACCTAAGCTCACCTCCTAGTTTGCCTCTGTCCCTCCTCGTGGCACCAATATCCCGAACTCCAAGATGAGCGTGATGAGGGTTAGCACTTTTATGTTGAAAGATGAGCTCATTGCTGGTCTGGGAATTTTAATTCCAAAAAGACTGAGCTCAGCTAGGCTTAAGGCATTTTCGGTGGGGATGGTGGGTTTTAGATGGCTGCACAAAGGAGATGATCATCATCAGTGTCCGAGTGAAATGCAGATGTCTCAGAGAGCAAGATGGAAAGAGTTTTGTACATGCACAAAACAAGTAGCATGTGGGGTTAAGGATCCCTGTGGAACTATCTCTAGCTGACTACTGAATTCAGATGTGAAGTTGGTGCCAGGAATCTGGCGGGCAAGTGGGAGAGCAGAATTTAGTGGGAGAGTGGCAGAATAGAAGTTAGCAGCCTAAAATCTTTTATATTGCTAACATAAGGAGATGATGTCAGTGTGTGATGACCACTGCATGTAAAGCACCGCTCGGCTTCGCTGCTAGCTTGTATTACACCCTTAGTTTGTTGAGTTGTGCATGGCCCATCCCTGGCGCCCAGCAGTCTCCCCGTCCTACGTGGTGGAGGCTCAGCGATGAGCGCCAACGGCTGTGCCAAGCATTTGATCCTGGTAGGAGAATTCCCCGGCTTTCTCTTTGCAATGGCTGAAGGCTCCTTTACACAACCAGTCAAGTTCAAAGTGCTTCAAGCAAGAGCAAGGGTTTGCCTGAGCATTTTTTCAGATAGTGGTTTTAATTATGCATTTCAATAATTAGTAATTCCACACCATATCTTATCTAAAGCTGGCCGCAAGACTTATGCAGGATCCAGCAGGAGCATGAAAGGGGGCAGAAGGGGGTATAGAGGCAGTTTTGGCTAAGGCAGGGGGTAGTATGGAAAGGACTGGCCGCATGACTCTAGCATGCCATTGTTAGATAAACACAAAGAAATGGCCAGGGTTTTGTGCCCACTACTGTTTTCAAATCACTAAAATACCTCCTGGCTATCCCTAAATACCTCACCATTTAAAACCAGCAGCTTCCCCCTTCCCTAAAATGTATAAATTATTCTCAACAGCAGAAATCGCAGGCACATTTTTTCAGCAATAACAGCAAAATTTCCCTTCCCCCCTTTCCTATAAAGAAAATACCAGAACTTCTAACATACAATTGGGAGCTTATAATAGGAGGCTATTAGCGCAACGCTAAATTTGGGATATTTCAGAGAAGAAGTACATTGTTATGTCTGTTGCTTGATTTGAGGCACATGTACAGTTGCAGTTCGTTTCCCTGGAGCTGGAAAAGAGGTCGGCACAAAATGCCATGATAAATTTTACAGCGGATACTAATATGCAGAAGGGGTTGGTTTAAAAACAACAAGCCATCACTTCTAATCAACGCTTGACACGTGTTCAGTGTTCTGAAATTAAAGTGAAAGGCGAGATCGGTTATTCATTGCACAATCCAGTCATATTTATTTGCATCTGCGTATTTGAAAATCCGAGTTTACATTTTTAAAGCTAAATAAAGTTGGCTTGTGACACTCGTATTGTATCTATTACATATTTCACTTCAAAACCTCATCTCTCCTAAAGCCTCTTCAGTGTGCTTGAAGTAGCATAGCAAAAGAAAAGGAATTTTCAATTTAACTAGAGCACTGACATTCTGTTACACAATTCGATCTTGTCTATTTACCTGCTCTTAAAAAACACAAGACACTAAACAAAACAAAACGAAAAAAAAGCTGAATGCATCCAGCCGGCAGTGCCATAGGTGTCTGAATGCATCTGTAGCTTCCCTCTCTCTCATCAGTGTAATTGTTGTCATGTTATTCCATTTTTTGATTAGGCTGGTCCGCCAAGCTCCCAGCTTTTTCTGGCCAAACGTTCTTCTGCTGGTTGTCATGGTGATTGCATTGTTAGCGGGGAGAAAGGCTCTGTTGTCTGGCATTGTTCTGTTGTGCTTTAGGTAATGCACGAGGCATCACAAGTGAAGTGGATGGACCTTTTTGCTCGGCATCATTGCCGAGTATTGAAAATCTCACATAAAAAAGGAGCAAATAGGCCCTGACCAAAGAAATAACCAAGTTCTTTTTTTTTTTTTTTTTAAAGAAAGCGCGCATTATTATAAAGAGGTAAAACAGCACTGACGATTAACTGAATAATCTAAGGAAATGCTATAGAAATTATATTTATTACAAGAACAATTGCCGTGATTTGAATGTTACTATACAATGCTAACCATTTGGCAATTTAGCTTGAATATAGTTTTTAACTATTCATTGATTTCTCTCCAGCTTGCAATGTCATTTAACCCCAGATTCTATTTAGCTTAAAACACCACACTTTAGGAGGTGAATGCAATAATTTGGTTTCTAAAATTTAATCTGTGAATGTCTGCCTTTTAAAGGAAGTTCCCATAGTTAGTTAATTACTTTTTGTATCACTGTCAGAGTACGTAATCATTGATTTTTCTTTTTTTTCTCTCCAAGAAACGAGGTTTTACTCCAATATTAATTAAACTACCTGAAAAAATATTAAAACATTGGGCACCATTCACAGGTTTGACTTTGACATTCAGACAATTTCTTTAAGAGACATCTCAGGAAGATTAGGGGAGAAGCCCTGAGGAAGTTCTTCAAAGAGCCTTAGCTTATTTAAATGGATTGCCAGACAAGATATTGGCTTTAAATTGTGATTAATTAACACTTTTTCAATAGCAATTTACACTTTGAAGATTGAAGGTAAACCTGACATAAATCCCAACAGCTTTAAAACAATCAATAATATATGGTTTGAGAGTCTGATTTTCAGCCTGTGTTCAAAGTCATCTGCTGATCCCATTAGGGGAAACCAGCAGGGTACCAGCATTTCTCTCCTGTCATTCCAGGGGGAAAAAACACCTTTCAGCAGAACCTGTCACTGGATGTCACCAAAGTTCCATGATTTGCAGGCAAAACAGCCCTAATTTATCAATAAAACTGAAGAGTCTTAAAGAAAGCAGGCAAAAATGAGTATTGCAGGTAACCCAGCTTACCTGTAAAGCTGGGAGGGCAGAACCCGCACTCAAACAGCTATGGATGTGCTCCCCATCTTCAGTGGAGCCACCGTGGTTCGTGTGCCGCGGCTTTGAACTGCCCGATATCCCACACATGTGGAGTCAGCCGAGATTTCGACTGCTGGCACAGGCGGTGGCTGTTTTGAAAAACTGCACAGAGCGGCTTAAATTGGGTGGTAATACCTGTAACGTAAATTTCCCCCACTCACATCTGTAAAATGAGAATGACGTTTTCCCTTTTCCTCCTTATTTAGTCAGAATTGTTTGTCTGGACTGTTTATTGAGCCCAGCAGGTCTGGGACCATCCCGTACTCCCTGTGCCTCCTCCACACACAGCACCTGAAAGAAGTTTTTGCCCCTCAGGTGCTCAGCACCTCCAGGTGTCAGATTGGGAATCTAAAGACAAAAAGTAGGAGATGCTGATTTCCTTGCAAGGGAAGAAATACAAGCACATAATCCCAGGAGTATCTCATTGACTAATGCCAAAATAACTTAGGTGCAGATAGAAAAAAACAAAATTTGCCACAGATATGAAACTTTTTAATAACTATTATGTGTAACAGAGAAATGGTTTGTCCTTTGGGGAAAGAAGATTGTCCTATCATGAAGAGTCCATGTGCTTTTAAAGCTTAAGAGCGGGGATTTCACAATAATGAAAATACTTGGGCATCTGTGCCACAATGACTTCCCATGGGTATTACATCCCCAAATCCCTTGTCATTTCTAGTTTTCTCAGAAATTTCTGATTTTCTCAGAAATTACTTTTAAAAGCTAGAGAAATCGGTAGTCTTCATACAATTTGCCAAGGGACATTGAAGTACAGTGACTCTCTTACTTAGAGTTCACCTTGGACTCCAGCTGGCCCCACATTCCGCAAGCGCTCGCTGGAGCAGGGTCTGGCCGCAGCAGCAATCCTGCCTTCCTGCGCTCCTCTGCTGTGGGGTGCTCCGGACGCAGGCCCAGCACCTCCAGCAGAGAACGTGCTCACAAACACCTCTGAGACTGGGTAGTAAATCAGGATTTATCACGCTTGCATACATGCACACAGATTATTTACTCGCACGGCAGAGGCAGGTTTGCACACAGCCTCGCAGCAGCTAATGCCAGCCTCATCTATGGCAGAGGTATAATTCCTGCTAAATTCCTAATTCTCTTTTAATTCTATGAAATTACTATATAGCCCTGTTCATTTTACCCTTATTAAATTCAGGAGAGCTTTTCCATAAGGGATAGCTTCAGAAACATTAAAATAGGACAATTGCTGTTTTTTGGAGAGCTCTATTGCAAGTGTATTGCCTTCTCAGCTGGAAAGGATGATTACTGATGTCTGAAAAAGGTACTTACAGCTTAGTACACAGTAAACATGTATTCTGTTTTTCTTTTGCTCTGTTAAACAATATAATACATAGCAAAAACCTACAGAAATAGCAATCAAAACAGACACACTTTAAGAAGAATCCCAATGCTTCTTAATTTGTACTTCATTCCTCCCATCAGCATTTCCACCCGCATTCATCA